>NC_059072.1:373864603-374136086 GCF_020497125.1 Mauremys mutica | reverse complement strand
CCCCTGGCGACGTCCGGCTCTGCCCCAAGCATTCAGTGACGGGGACACCCCAATTCCTGGCTAGATGCGTACGGAGGACGACGGCCCGAGGCCTCGGCACCGATTTTCACTTACTTCCTGGATGACTTTTTGGCACGGATGTGTCTGGCCCATTTTCTACAATGGGGTTGGTATTGCCCTGGGAAAAAAGCAACAAAAGGGTTAAGCGCCTTTTTTAAACATACAGGTTATTTGGTGTTAAATCAGCGCTGATGAAACACTCCCAGGTGACAGCCCTGACCCACCGAGGGCCTCCATTTGGACACCCCCCCGCCGATCACAGGTACCACCATACACATTCACTAACCGTATAAAGTAAGCTTCCCACATCTGGAGAAGAGGCCACCTGGGGTGGGGAGGGAGGAGGAGAATTTGCGTCTCTCTAGCCTCTCGGACGAGATGATAGACAAGAGGGGTTCAGGCAAAAGATGTCACGTCTGGGGTGTCTGTCAGACCCATTGCGTACTGCACATTTTGCAGCCAGGTGGAGTCACCTCAAAGCCGGTACTTGAAACCGGATGCGAAAAGCCAGGTGATTAAAGGCAAGGCATGACACAGCGGTAACCATGGGATGGAGGTCCACAAGGAGCCCATCTGGCCCTCTCCACAGCAGAAGGAATGTTACTTTACCTATAGTAACAGCAGAGGGCCTTCGAGATGTCGTGGCTCCCTATACTGTTGTCCCATTACCATGCGTACACAGTACGTGCTCCCATGCAACCCAGAGTCAAGAAAACTTCTGTTGGTCCATGCAGGTTGCCATTAGGGTCACCTCGAGATCCTCCAACTGAGGAGAGATCAGGGCCGAGCAGACTGACTGCTCTTCCAATTCCTTCTCTAACAGCTAATTCAGACTGCTCTGAAGCCGAGGAAAGGGGGTGGGTAGCAACTAAAAGAAAACTATACAGAATAGGGACCACACGTCCTCAAAGAACCTCCAGTTTACTCTAAGGTAAGGGTGGACTTTCCCTCATTCTTTACGTGGCTTGGTCCCTGTCTGGTATTCCACTGGCCAGTGGGTGACACGCAGGACCTCAAGGTAGGAGGGGGGCACGAGGATGCAGGCAGCAGAAGCTGTTTTCAGCGGACTGGCTTGTCCCCAAGCAGGGCATCAGTGGGAGTCCAGCACGTGAGGCCACGTCTTGGGGGCGTGTGGAGAAAGGAACTCCACGCAGCTTGCTTTTGGAAACGTCAAGCAGAGGAGACTTCTTGAATGCGAATGCCATTGATGTGGCTTGCGCCTCACCCAGGCGGGGGAGGAAGATTAGATAGCCGAGAGGGAGTAAGATACAGCCAGAGATCCATTCGGGAGAGGCCTTCAGAAGACGACGGCTTGACCTGGACTCTTCCCGCTACCAGCGGAAAATAAACAGCCCGGGAGATTTTCTGACCAGCTTTGTCCTTGTGCTGGTAAAAGGACAAGGCTTGTGATGGGATGGAGTCTTCTCTCTTCTTCAGATGTGTGGTGTTTTGGAAGACACAGTTAAGTGCCTGACTGGTTCAGGTGAAACAAACTGCTTGGGGAGGCGAGTTTAGGATGTAAACAATGAAACTGTCTCTATGGAACATGGCATAAGGCAGATCCACCATCAGTGCTCTGAGCTCACCTACCTTCCTGGCTGAGGTGATGGCTACCAGGAATGCAACTTTCATGGGTAGGAACAGACATGGAACGTGTAGCTCGGGGCTCAAAAGGGAGGCCTAGTGAGGACCCAAAAGAACAAAGTTTAAGTCTCATTGAGGAACAGGTTTCCTTACTGGCAGAAAGGTTGGGATTAGACTCTTCCAGAATCTGGTAGTCAGTGGGTGAGCGAAAACTGAGCAACCATCGGAAGATGGGTGGTACGTCCCGATTGCTGCCAGATGGACTCAAGGAGTTGATGGGAAAAGGACTCGCTATGTTGAGGGAAAGAAGATAGTCCAGAATACGGGGAACACCCAGAGCTTCTGGGCATTATACGTTTTTGTTGCACCCAGATAAAGAAATGCTTCCCTTTGGCTGTGCAACCATTTTCTAGTGGACTCTTTTCTACTATTGGGAAGGATTGTTTGCCATGGCTTCGGAGCATGAACGTTCTAGAATTTGTGCCCATCCAAAAACCACGCCCCGAGATGCAGGGCTAGGGGCTGGGGAGCTTGATTCTGCCCTTCCCCTGGGGCGGATCAGAAAGGGCCAAACGATGATTGGTGGTCGAGATGACACGTGTAGCAGACTCGGGAACCATAACTGTCTGGGCCAGTTGGGAGTGATGAGAGGGCCTTGTCCAGACGAATGTTCTGTCAGACCTGATGTGGGAGTGGTAAGGGAGGGAAGGCAGAATTCAGATGGTCCAAACCACAGAAGGAGAGCACTGCCCTGAGAGCAATGTCCTAGGGCTTGTCTGGAGCAGCGTATGTTGCACTTTGTTTGTCAGAAGGCAAACAGGCCTCTTGTGGAGGTTCCCCATAGAGCAAAACTACTGTTTACCACCGAAGCATGGTCAATAGCGAAGTGTCTGCTGAAGGAGTCCACCAGCAGATTTTGATTCCCTGGAAGGTGAACTGCTGACAGGGTGATATGATTGCTGATGTACCAATTCCACAGAGCAATCATTTCGGCCTCACAGAGGAATGGATCTCACTCCTCCCTGCTTGTTGATGTAAAAGACAGTTGTCATATTGTCTGACACAATGAGTGACTGGGAGACCTGAATGTGAGAAAGGGTTGGGCTGCTCTCAAGTTCCAGAATATCACTGTGCATCCTGGTTTCTCAGGATGTCCAAATGTCTTGCGCTGTCTGGCTGTCCAGGTGAGCTCCCCAGCATCTATAGTGACTGTCTTGTCACTTGAGGGCGGAAAGATGGGAACGCCTATGAATGCCTGGTGGGGATACTTCCACCATAGTGGAGATGATGTTACTTTGGTGGGAAGAGTTCCTATGGCATTCATGGACTGTTGATTTGGGGAGTACACTGTTCTGAGCCATGGCTGCAGGCAACGAAGATGGAGTCTGGCAAACGGTGCGATAAGCGCAGATGAAGCCATGTGCCCCAGGACGAAAAGACATTCTGATAGGTGTTTGAGGGTGGTTCATGACCTGATTTATGAGTTCGTTCATCGCTTGGAACCCACACACTGGCAGAAAAGCCCTTGCTGTGACGACTGACTTTAGGCATGCTCTGATGACATCTACAGTTTCTGTTGTAGTGATGACAGACTTTTCTGAGTTTATGCCGACCCCTAGGGAATACAGGAGTTGAAGCACTGATGAAATCGACTCAAGCTTCTTGACGTGTGTTGGCAATGAAACAGACAGGGGAAGATGGTGAAGCCATGACACTTCATATGGGCTGCTATTACAAAAAAGAACTTGTTAGAGACCCTAAGGGTAGTAGCAAAACCGAATGGGGGCACTCTTAATTGAAAATTGTCGGGGGCCACCATGAACTTAAGACAATATCTGAGTGGGGTGAATGTCCACGTGAAAAGTATGTGCCCTTCATATCGAGAGCCGTGAACCACATGCCCTTTTCCAGGGAAGGGATCACAGATGCCAGAGACTGAGGATAGGTCTCCAGCCACCCTTCTTTTTGTGTCATTCCAAAGCATGAAGACGTGATTCACAGTATTGCACCTACTGCTGATTGAGGAGTGAGCCTGGCAACCAACTTGCCTTCATCAACGAGAGCCCATAACGGAGCTCCCTCTTGTGGAAGCTTGTCCAAGTCCATGAATTTGGAATAGTTCAGGTAATCATACTTCGGCAACAGTGCTCAGTAACGGGCTATTCTGAACTGAAGGCTAATAGAAATGAAGATCTTCTTTCCCAATAAAATCAATGCATTTACCCTCAGTATTGACTGGAGTAAGTCTAGGATGCTGCTGTCTAGATATCTCTATGGCAGTCTGGACAACCAAAGCGTTAGGTGCAGGATGAGAAAAGAGAAATTCCACCCTTTGGCTGGGACAATATAGTGTTTTTCTGCCCTCTTAGGAAAGTGAAAGTGGCTGAGGTATGCCAGACTGTTCTAGCTCACTCATTAACACGAAGTGCTATTCAGCTGGATCCAGATGTTTGGAGAACATCCAAGAGTTTGTTGAAGATCCTACACTTCCTTCAGGAAGATATGTAGCTCATGGGGGGGGGGGGGAGGGGTGGCGTATGGGTATCGGCGTGACTGCTTCATCCAGAGATGAAGACAGGCTCCATTGGTACCACTGGCTCATGCTCATAAACTTGCACTACCCTGGGAAACCGAGGACGCACTGGCTGTCCTCTCGCAGAGGAGGGGTGGACTGACTCTCTCGTGGATCATGTTGAGTCTGGAAGATGGTCCAGGTCCCTGGGACTCCAGAACAGACAGTAAGAGGGGTCAAATGGGGGTTGTGGAGGTTCCCATGGCATGGGGTACCAATGGTTCTGAGATAGGTAATGAGATGGGCCTTGGTTCCAGACTGGTCTGGGTCCCTTGTCCGGGAAGGCGTGCCCTGGAAGAAGAGATGTCGGGTTTTTGGGTGATTCAGTCTCCCAAGAAAGAAAATGTCGATTCTCAATCCATTGGCCAAACCGATGGTTCCACTGGAGGGAAACTATGCCTGGACAATGGAATGGGAGACAGACTCCTCCCACAAACTGCATCTCCTGGTGGAGTCAACACCTCCTTCATGAGGGAAGGACCTTATGGTTATGGAGATTGGGGATCAGAGAGAACAAAAATGTCAGATGTAGCGCAAGATTCTGCTCGCCCTGGAATATATGAGCTGGCCCGTCTGCCTGAACCAATGGAGCAAGAGGAGTTAGCTTGTGCCACAGTCGGGGGAGGCAGAACTGTTGGTGGTTGGGGCTCTCTCTGTTTGCCTTTTGCCGGTGCCATCAGTTCAGGCTTAGTTGGTACCAGAGGCACTGTTGCCGGCAGAGAGTGGTCTGGTGCCAATGGAGCCCTGGGTTTGTGGCCCTTCCTGACACGCCCCCGAGATGGCTCGTGCCACAGGCTGAGCAGAAAGACTTGCTTGACTTCGGCAGGGTTCTATCTGGCTGCTTTGAAGTGGATTTAGAGGAGGATTTGCTCTCGTGCTTATGAGAGCACTCCCGGCCCACCCAACAAGACCCCAGCAGGAGGTCTGTAGGAGTTCATTCCCTCGCGCCGAAGTCTGACTTCACAGCAGGAGGCGCATTCCTTGCGGAGTCAGGCCAATGTCTGGCGTGTCCCCCAACTGGGGCCTGACTGCAGCCTCATGACCGTCTCCATTAAGTGCTTCTTCAGAGGAAGTTTTTGCTCCTCACAGGTACGATTGGGGAAAGAACGGCAGAGAGTAAACCTTGCTGCAACAAGAGCTTCCCCTGAGGAGACTAAGCCACATCTGCCCATGACAATGGACGCAGCTCAGTGAATGGTGGGACCTTCCATTCTCCCCTCAGCTGGACAAAGACACTGCCTCTGAGCTACATCTTTATACCCTGACACAAACCAGTTAGTACTGCCGCTCTGACAGAGTGATTTACTGCCCCCAACGTGGCTAGTTATCACCCATCACCTTGCACATGTTGGTTTAATTAAAACATTTGTATTACATATTGTCATCCTGACCTTATCTTTTAGGAGGGGTCAGTGTGTTCCCGCTACCCTTGGGGGACGTTTTTGTACCATCCTTGATATCGCTCTGTGTTTAGCACTTCTTAGGAATGTGTGTTTCTGCAGTATCAGCTCTGTTCTTGCCAAATTCTGTGAGCAGGTCCTGCCTCCTACCAGGCCTCTGATACAAGGGCTTATGTCTCAGGCTCTCTTCCTACTACAAGAAGGAACTGGAGAGGCGGTTGGTCTGTTTCGCCATTTACTCCTGGGTTGGAAGCACAGTACAGCGAGGGCGCACATGCAGACCAACGGACACTGCTTTCAAGAACTCTGACTCCGGGCGCCTGGATACATGCATACCCACAGTGGAAAACACTGGGCCGAGCACGCGAAGAAGAATGTATCGTTTTTACAGACCTTTGTAAATGAGACCCTCCGGCTGGTTCAGGGTTTTTAAGTTGACCTAGAGAGATCAGCAGGCCCCACCCAGCCCCCAGCAGGACAGTCTGCTGGAGTCCTTGCCTTTCTTACCTAAATATGACAGCCAGTCGATCTAGGGGCACCGTGGGGTCTGAGGACAGGCCATTGCTCGGCTCCTGAGACAGCAGCTGGAGAAATGAGCAAAAATCAGGTGAGATTTCAGTGACCATAAGGAGCTCCGTTCTGAATGGCCATTGCCTCGAGAACACAAAGTCAACTCTGCCTCTTTCACACACCACAAGAAACGTGAATGCCTCAGACTCCCCATTTACTGGCCAATGCAGAGCAGAAGCCTCTTCTGGTCCTAGACAGAGGAAGCAGGCCAGAAGTGGGGAGTATCACCCTATGAGCCCAAAGGGAGAGACGTGGGACTAGGGCTTATCAGAGATCTGAGTGGTGACGAGTCTCAGCTGCACAAGATGGGAAGTTCCTGCTACCAAGGGCTTTTCCATGGGGCATTCAGAGCTTACTCGAGAGGTATTTCAGGCAGAATGGCAAAGGAGAGCCGTACCAGGAAGACACAAACTGATCAGCTGGTGAGTGCTCCTCACAAGTTAGTACCTGTACACCAGACTTAACGCTGTCTCCCTGTCTGTTGGCAGGTCATTTTAGGAACGACATGTGGGACCATCCCATGCAATCTTACTTAGCTGCCCCCCGTCACTTCCCAGCCCTTTCCAGTTTTTACCTTCCTTTAGCCAAGACTCCAAATGAAAAGGCATCCTGGGCTACTTGTACTTCAGGGATGGGTAAGTGGCCCATGACACCATCATCTCCACTACAGTGGTGCAGTCCACAGAGTCTATAGATTTCAGCATGCAACAATCCATCCTGATCATGGCAGAGGCAGCTCAAATTGAGATGAAGCACTGCATGCTGGGAGATCTGACATGTGGAGACTTGCTCCATACTCAGGATGCACGGAAGCTGCAACTGGCTACATTTCATGCAAATTGGATACAGTCCTTAGGCTACCAGCAAATTGGCTCATGTATTTGCAGCATTTTCAAGCATTCTACAAATCTGGTTCTTACACCTGTTTACGCTACTATGCTCCTCTCTCCTCAGCTGGTGTAAATCTGTGTAGCTGCACTGACTCCAGTGAGCTACAGCAGCGTGTGCCAGCGAAGTTGAGACGCTGTATTTTCAGATCTTGTTCCAGGTTCTCGCCTTTCCCATGTTATTTCCCCATGCTCAGAACAGTAAGTTGCTCAGTGCTATGGAACTTGCAGAACACTGCAGCCACAGTGGAAGTTTTCTACTGAGCACCACACAGAAAATTCCTACTGCAGACCAGCATAACCAATCCAGCTGCAGAACAAGGCAAAAGTTCTGCAACTGTGATGCCTCAAAGTACCTTTTTCAGTGCCATCACCTGAACGGCACACAACTCGCTGAGGCACTCTGCTATCTTTTCCAAGGGTAGCCGGGCAAGAACCAGCGCGGTCCCTGGAACGCAAGAGGAAAAGAATTCAGGGAGGCTGGATGGAAGTTTAGTCAGTTTCAGACACTAAATGAACAAGTTTCCCCACACGGACCCGGCTGCTGCAGGTCAACTGAAAATCTCCCTGTAGGCAGCAGGAAAAACACATCTAACAATATCCACATGTCCTGACTGGACATGAAATTATTACCCCTCAGATAAAACACATTCCTCTGAATGTACCACAGCTCGGCACTGCTGCTTCATTTTGATCAGACACTGAAATAGATGTGTGTGATGGAAGACAGAAGATGCTGGTGTGCGGGAGTAAGAGAAGAACCTAGATGAATGAAAAATCTAGGAACCCCACTCAAATCACACCTGTAACCTGAAAAGAAAAGCACGATGCACCACTGAGCTTAGAACAGGCACAACACACATTTCTGTCAACATTCATACCATGCCTATCAGTGTAGCATATAAACCCCTTTCAGAAATTGCATGTCATTACCTAGTAATCTCTTTACATTCCAGCCTAGTAGCAATAATCCTGGAAAATTACATACTTCTGGAAAAAAAGTAAAAGCGTATACTACAGCGTTTTGGGGGTCTTACAGTCGGAACACAATCAAAGAACACTTGCATTGCCCCATCACTGCCTATTGCTGCAAGGGCCAGGGGTAACAACAGTATCTTACCCTAACATGTACTCAGAGCACAAACATAAAATGATGTGCAAAATTTGTTAATGCAACATGAAGGATGCAGTCAGGCACTAGTCAGGAAATGCACAAGTTAAGGCTGCAACAGCAGCAGTCGTTTTAGCCAAGTGTCACACACTGCAAGTTTGCTGGCATGTGTTTTACAACGTAAAGCAATGCAAGTGCAAGTGGCAATAGGAAATTGATTATTAAACCAGGAGAACATGGACAGCGGGACCTCTCTTTGACATGACCAAGTACAATACTGCTGTGGGAACTTTCACTTTGCCATTTCCTAACCATGCAATTTAATGTTCTGGTATCAAAATTCATAAGTATTCAAAGTCCCTCGATGCAATCTTTGGTTTTTTTAGAGAAAACAAAAACCCTCAGGCAGTGCAAGTGCTAGGATTGCCTGAAACTCTTCAAAAAAAAAAAAAAAAGAAAAAGAAAAAAGAAGTAGATGCAAGGTCCTACAAATCTTTAACCCAAGTCACGTTACAGATGCACAAGCAATTAAACAGCTAACAATACACATTGATAAGCAAGTACAGTAAAAGCTGTGTTAGCCAACACTTTACCAACTGGAAAGCTCTATAAACTGGCATTTCTGATCTTATTGAAAGTCTGGTTTATAGTCTGGCTGGTGTGTAGCTGGCAGGCTTCCTTGCTCGGCCCTGCCCCGAGCACTGGCTCTGCAGCTCCCATTGGCCAGGAACCACGGCCAAGGGAAGCTGCGGGGTCGGTACCTGTGGGTGGAGGCAGCGCACAGAGCTGCCTAGCCACACCTCCCACCCACAGGTACCACCCACAGAGCTCCCATTGGCCATGGTTCCTGGCCAATGGGAGCTCTGGAGCCAGTGCTCAGCGCGCACAAAGCCTCCGCCTAGGAGCAGCAGGGACATGTCACCACTTCTGGGGAGCCGCACGAGGTGAGTGCCTCTCAGATCAGGTACCCCGCCATCCCCGCCCAAGCCCCAACCCCCTGCCTTCCTGCACCCAAACTCCCTCCCAGAGCCCATGCCCCACAGCCCTCCTGCCCATGCCCCAACCCCCAAACTCCCTCCCTCTTAGTTAACTGGAATTTTTTACTTACTGGCACCCCTTGTTCCCCCAACATGCCAGATAACAAAGCTTTTACCGTACTGCTGAAAAACTGCTTAAGACCTTAATGCAAGTTGGTGGCTATTGACATGCACTGAAGAATGAACATTAAGAACTGCACTAGTGCAAATCAGTCTGTCCCCAGAAGTACAAAACCTTTGTTTTTCACTCTGCATGAACAGAAGCCAGTTTCCATGAACTCAGAACTATTATCAAACTAGCTTCAAATGTGGTCCCATTGGTAGTTAAGAATATTTTCATGCTACATTTCAACATTCTACCAGCCTTCAGAGTCGCTGAATGAAGTGTGGCAACAGGTTTTAAAGCAGAAAACATGTATTTTTCTACTTCTTCAGATCTGAGCATAACTGAACAAATTCTGATCCAACTTTCTTAAAAAAAATATAATAAAAAAAAATCACCTCTGGGCCAAGAATAGACATGAAAAATTTCAGTCCCAAAAGTGATTTGGCCAGAGTTCATTGTTATTTGAGAATGTCAACTGAAGTGACACACTGGGGGCTGTAATACACTCCCCAGGTGACTCTCTCAATAGCATCGAGTGCGTTTCTGCAGCTAAGCATTAAGTCCTGACAGTGGTGAGTAAATACCTTTAAGGAGTCCCACAGCCGCCTCTGGAGACAGCATGAAGGAGTCAAGGGAGCGGGCAATCTCCAGCAGGCCATTAAAGTGCTGAGCCATATGGTCTCGGCAAACTGAGCAGATATTGTGAATAGCTTTGGCAGCAACAGAGGCCAGTGACTTCTCACAGAGACCTTTCATCAAATAACCCAGCACAGGATCTGAAAAGAGAAGAAACCCACAAGGCGACACTGGATTATACAGATGACTCCAGCAGCTTCATTTTCTGCCTCGCTCCGTGAGGCACGCTGGTTTATTTGTCCGGCGTTGACCTCGGAGAGGTAACACTTCCCAGAGGGAAGCCAGCTGAAATGCAGAAACGGAGCCAGTGCCAACAGCTAGACTCACCCAGGAACTGAGGGTTTCTGTCCACGACTTCGCTCATTTCTCCCACCAGCTCAATGCTGGTGTAGCGGACAGCAGTGTGCACTGATTCGGGGAGGCGCACCACCCCCTCCAGCACCTCCACCAGCGTCGGGTTGTTCTCCCTGGGGACAGAGGACAGCAGTTACTCAGCATCTGGCGCAGTCAGTCCTGTTCCCAAGCAAGAACCCGATCGTTCCATCGATTCTGCTATTTGAAGGCTGAATGTACCAGATAGATCGAGGAACCCCGCGGCGCTACCCTGAGGAGCCTGGATGAGATTCTGACACACGCCCAGCAGGGGGCATGGTATCTAACAATACTCAGCACTAAAACGCGATTCAGTCCCAGCTTTACAACGGGGATCCAGAGAAGGAGAGAGGACCACCAAGCTCCAGAATACTAGTGGCAAGAAAGAGCAGCAAGCTGAAGAAGAGTGAACGAGAAGAGCCATCTGGGAAGAGGCAGGGTTATGGGGCAAGACAGGGAGGAAAACACTCAGCACGGAGTTCAACGGGCATTCCTGATTAACCCCTAGTAGCCCTTGCACTCAGATCGTTGTGGGGCTCCTACTTGGAGGGCACACAGGACCCTTCCATCGCCACCCACTCCCTGGGACACAAAGAGCATCTCTAAGTTACAAGGAATCCAACTCATCAGCCCTAGACATCATCTGTTTTATCCTGCCCTGTTCCATCAGCTATGCCATGAACTAGGGGAAGTGCGCCTCCTGGTGGTACCAGAGGGGAATTCAGCCCTATTGGTGGAGGCTTCTCACTCCAGCATGCCTGTGTTTTGAGCTGTTACCCAAGTAATCAGCAACCAGCAGGAGCCACAGTGGGACATGCCATGTTCAGAGAAACAAGGGTCAGTGACCCGGGAACAGACTTGACTTCACTGTGCAGAAACACAACGCAACAAGATGGTCAAGCTCGCAGAAACCTCCATCATTCTTGCTACAGGGGAATGACGTTAGAAAGGAGAAGAGCAGCAGCAGGATAAGTTTTGATGGTTGGCAGTCTGAGCCAGTGAATCTGCAGGCAACAACTATCAACCATCACCTCCCTGGAGCACCTGCCCTGTAGAGATCAGATAGATTTGTTCCAGCAAAACTCGAACACCTTGTCGGGTCGATACTGGCCAACGCTTACTTTATTCTCCGCCCCTCGTTCTGTTAGTCCTCTGTGACTCGGTCGTCTGGTGTCAGGGCATCCCGGACAACCAGACAATGGAGTGCGCCAGCCTCCAGCGACTGGAGCAGTCCCTGAATGCCTAACCCCTTCCCGTCCCCTCTACCAGCCGGGAAGCAGTGGCCTTCTGGATCCCGGGGCTGCTGTCAGCAGGGAATGCCCCAATATCGCTTTACAGACTCGGGAAACGAGCTGCAATTGAAACAGCACTTTACACAGCTGTTCCCTGCCCTGAAGGGCTCCCCGCCTTCCACGAGCCAGACAGTAACATCGAGAGGGATTTGAGGAGCAGAGGGCATGGGCGGATGGCACAGGGGGCAGTGGCTGAGGGAGCATTGAGTGGGGCTGGGAAAGAGAACAGGGAATGGGGAGAATGAAGGCAGAGGCTGGGTGATGCACGGCCCTGACAGGACACAAGGAGGGAGTCCATCACGGAGGTCTCTGGGGCTTGTCACTTACATTCCACATCAGCAGTAATATACATCTCAACTGAGGAGTCCCGCAGCACACTAAAGGTCTCCGCATGAGCTCGCAGGACCTGCATTTTTAGCGGGTAAACCCTACTTGCTGCTTAGGGGCCAGCATCTCAAGCGCTACAGACAAGAGCAACTCGGAGCTGCTCAGGATATTTTCAGCCGTCCCTGAATCTTGGCAACTGGTACTCCTGGGGGAATTCTGCACCCCAGTGGGGGCACCGAATTCAGACCTTCCGCAGATTTCTTGGCTCCCCCACAGAAAAATGAGGGAGCCAAGAAATCTGTGAGGAACACACGCCCCTTCCAGGGCAGCCCGGGTGGCAGAGCAGATCACCCCCGGGGGTGGGAGTGGGGGTGAGGAGGGAGGCTGGGCGGGTGCTGTTAAGGGGGTGGGGCTGGGCGCGTGCCTGTACGAACCAGTGAGAGAGACTCACTTTGTCCCTCTCGCTCGCCGGTGCTGTGTCCTGGGCTGGGAGGCGTAGGGCTGGGTGAAGCAGGCTCTGTCCCTGAGGCAGAGCAGAAATGTAACAACTAAGCAGGCAGGCTGCTACTGTTCCCACTGTTAGCGAATCGTTCCTATTCCTAGTCAATTCAGGCTCCTTTACCTTGCCAGAGTAGGGCAAAGGAGCCTTATTGTAAATGACACTAAGGGAATCCTCAGCTTTCTCGGTTTTTCCCCGATGCCAGCATGGCACAATGGGATCAGATTACAGCTCAGGAGCTACTTCACTTATCCATTAAAAATCAAAATGCAGGACAATGATTAGCAAAGCATGTGAAAGTCTGAGCAATTTAAAGCGACAGTCTGCTTTACAGAACACCAAACAGCAAAATAAAAGTCATGCAATTTCAGTGAAAATCCAGGGTTAGAACTGGAATGCAGGGTCTTGGTTACCAAGTGTTTGTAACTTAACTTCCATGCGCTTAGGAAATGCAGTATGGTCGTTTAAATAAATTACCAAAGTAAGTGAAACCGGTGCGATTATATTGCATTATTTTGACAAATCAAAAATGCAGAATTGTGGATGTTTTGGTGCAGAATTCCCCCAGGAGTAAACTGGTCAGCTGCAGCCAGGGCCCTGGAAACGAACGGGCAAAGCCCCTACACTCAATCTTCCCAGACGCCGGCAGGGCCTGATACTCACTGGTCAACGCTCTTGGCTATAGAGGCCATGATGAAGAGAACAGCTTCCGTCACCTCCCAGGGAGGGTTCCCGTCCTTCAAGGTAGCATAAAGCTGTGGGGCAGAGAGAGTCAGTCACACAGAGGGCTGCAGCAGGGAAGTGGCAGAACTTACCTGTTTGCTCCTCTTCTCCCAAACCACTTTCCCAGCGCTCTCTAGAGCCTGGTTCTGCACCAAGGCTGATCTATTTCTCACTGGCAGCGCCGCGGTCTCTGGGAGGCCTGAAGCGTGCTGAGGTCTGTGACGAGACCTGCTCAGCGGCAGCTCCTGGAGGCGATCTCACCCCGCCACCAAGAACCAGCTTTTATCACACAGCTGGGAGTGACTGCAGCGTCCTCGCTACTGAACGCCCAGAGGGGCAGCGCATTGCTTCAGCCAGCAGAGAGGAAAGAGGCCTGGGAGATGGCCTGTGGGGCCCAGCCAGACCACACAGTGGTGAACGTAACAGGATATGCAGAGACCCTTCACTTTGTCAAGGTGGGAGAATACATGCTCCACTGGGAGCTGGAGCGGGCTCTGAACTAACAGCGAGTGGTAGGGGGATGTGGCAACCCAGGATCAAGCCACAGGAGCTGACTCTGGCCAGCATGATGGAGGTGAGCAGCCCACACCGCCACAAGGAGAAGCCATGGGATCTCAGGGTAACAATCCATTCATAGACTATGGACATTACATCACCCCGTTCGCGTGAAGCCGCGCTAACCATGCCGAAGGCAACGGAATCCCCCTCCGAGGCAACTTATCCAGCGCCGTGGCAGCATCACTAGGGGCTCACCTGGGCAAAACATTCCACCGATCCAACCAGGAAGATCAAGTCCTTCACCAGGTCCGAGACCCTCATCCGGAACTCCCCGAAGTCGTCTGTCTCCTCCGGAACACCCTCCTAGCAGAGATTTAGGGTTGGAGGAAGTGGGGTTACAGCAGCCAAGGGGACTTCCAGATTCTAATTCACCCACAGAGCAAGGGAAGGGCAAGATAAGCTATTACATTAAGCCATCCTAAACCATTGGATCCTCTCCGCCATCTCGGGCAAAGGGGATTTCAAGGGATGGAAAGCAGGAGCACCAACATTAGGTCAAGCGATGCCCCGCTGCAGCACCGGCCCACTCCACACATCCTGCATTAACGGGCCAGATCCTCTCCCCATACTGAGCTCCGGGAATGGAGGCAAGCTCTCGGACCAATGCAAAGTCTCCAGGAGGTGGGGGAAAAGGGAGACAGTGACCAGAGGGGAGAACACTCAGGTGAACGTCCTCAGCCTGCAATTCCAAACACTGGACACAAGGATGGCAAAAGCAAAAATGAGACCTCCCGCCCCCGCCCCCTTAACACACTTGCCCATTCAAGATTCATTCTGGGGCAGCACGGCCACCAGACCTCTCTGCTGGAACCCAAGCTGGCTGGCTGGAGGGAGGGGATGTCAGATTAGGCCCTCTAAGTAGATGGCAGTTTTCGTTACCGCCCAACGCCCCCATCTCCATCCCTAACCGCAGAGCCATTAGTTACCTGCCTGGCTCCTTAGTGACAATCAGCGCGTGGGGAAGGTGAACTGCATTTCACCAGCCACCCCATGCCCACTGCAGCCCACTGGAACAGGGAAGGAAGCAGAAGAGAGCTGAACGCAGCCTTACGTGGTCTGGGTCAAGCTGACAGTGTCTGGCCAGAGCGTGCAGAAGCCTCTGGATGTAGGCTTTGAAGATGCTGTGGATGACGGCATCGTCCGTTTTGTACAGATGCTCCCCCAGTCTGTACCAGAAGTTAAAGGAAATTTCTACCACCTGTTGGGAGAGGAAAACCAGCCATCTGTCATTTTCACAGACAGGATTTCGCACCTATCCTCCTAGTGTGGAAAGTTGGTCAGAAGGCTGCCTAGACTGCAGCAGAGAAGGCCTGTTCCGGGCTCCACGCTGACTCAACGGTTACACCTGCAGACTCAACAAAGCCATGAGCGGCTCCTTCGGCTTCACAAACCTGCATTTTTTGCTGCTTGTTTAAGCAGTTGATTTAAAAATCAAACAAGTTAGTGCCGGGACAGGGTTTGGATGAGTGACCCTGCAGATAACAGTGAAGATGTCCCCACGCTGGGTGTACTCTGGCCTAGGGAGCCATCCCCGAGGAAAAGGGTAATTCAGCCTCCTGGCTTCAGACCTCTGCAGATACTGCTAGTGGGTCCTGCAGCACCGGATAGAGCTCACTAGGAGCTCAGTTGAAGTCATAAGCTCATTTCATGTAGGTCAAACATCTGTCAAATAGTAACGTCCATCCCCTCCTCACTCAGGCATGATTCACTCCAATAACCATGGAAAGATAATGTGACTCGCATCCCAAGGCCTGGTCCACGCACAAAAGCTGCATCTAGTGGAAGCGCTGCACCCCGAGTGTGGACACAGTTATATGAGTAGACGCCTGCTTTATATCGGTGTAATTGTGTCCATACTAGGGGTGGCGTCAGTATAATTATCAGCCAAAAAAAGGCACCTCTAACTGACAGTTATCCTGGTACCCAGTCTGTGTGCAGATACAGCCTAAGGGACTTTGGTGTGTTTGAAAACCCGCACCTCTAGAGGTTAACGGCACCACCCTACTTAAAACCCGGTCAGCCCAGGTTCAACTTTTCTCATGAAGTGATTAATTTTAAAGGCTTGACTCCTCCATCAGTAAAGTTCTACATGCCAAACAGAGTGACGTGCGTATAGGCAGTTCTGAAACCAGGGCTGGCTGGCGACCAAGTATTAGTGCGACATGTAACGAGCACCAATCTACAGATCAGCACCTCTGGATGGGAGCACTTTTACTGAACACAGATCTGAATAGAAGAGGCACAGCAAACACAACTAGGGATCGGTCAGCAAGATTTTAGTTAATCAAACTGTCCCAGGGGATACCCCAAGAGTGGGAGATCTGGGGAAATGAAGAAGAAAGCCCACATTTTACGTGTGATATTTTGCTATTCTGAGCTTCAGGCGGTGTGCAAACGTGTGCCGGGGGAAGTGAGGGGAGATGAGATCGCTCCTCTGATTTGGGTGGAAATGCAAGAAATTACCGCTACCTCAGAAGCCTCAGAGAAAATTTAGCTACGTGGAAAACTGAAAAACCCCCCAACCCATGACTGTTACAAGGGGCCAGCCTTATGGGTGAGCAACTGCCCAGGGTGCCGTGGTCAAGAGGCAAGGAGTGAGGCGGGCCTGGGGTGTGAGGCCACGGAAGGGAGCTTGGGCAATGGGTCAGGGGGCAGGCAGCAGAGCTGGGGGCAAAGGAAGTGGGGAGCCCGGGGAGGCAGCAGCGGAGGCAGAGGGAGCACCAAAATACAAGTTCACCCAGGAATCCATTTTCCTTAAGGCTGACCCTGACTGACTGTTGCACAGAGGAGATGCAGGAAGCAAGATACAGCTCCTAGCAGATGAGAGGTTTAAAATGCTTTCAAGCAAATTGATGAGGGACTTTCCCGTACCTCTTCTATCAGGAGAGGCTGCCTCGGGGCTGTCTATCCCAGTCACGGACGAGTTAAACACCAGAAATTCCGAGCAAGGCTTTCAAGGCCACTGTGGAATGGGACCTGAAACCTGCCAGGCTATAAAGAAAAGCTTTCTGCAGATTTGACTGAGGAAGAAGAGCGAGTAACCCACTGAGTCCTACCTCATACTGTGGATGGCCTGCGCAGATCAGCAACAACTCCAGCGTGCGCAGGTCCCCCAGCCCATGGCCTGGCGTACAAACAATTTTATCCAGAAACGTCTCGCAGAGTTCAGTGAAGACGCGGCAGTAATTGAGAACCCTGATGAAGGAAGTGAAGCAGGTCATGTTTCACATGCAAATACCCAGTGATATCGCACATACAGGGAGAAAGTATCTCCTCCTTATGTACAGCATTAGCCTCCTGAAGCTAACATGAACTAAGCCAGGGGTCTCAAACTGGGGGTCGGGACCCCTCGGGGGTCACGAGGTTATTACATGGGGGTCGCAAACTGTCAGCCTCCACCCCAAACCCCGCTTCACTTCCAGCATTTATAATGGTGTTAAAATATATAAAAGTGTGTTTTTAATTTATAAGGGGGTTGCACTCAGAGGCTTGCTATGTGAAAGGGGTCACCAGTACAAAAGTGTGAGAACCACTGAACTAAGCAGTCATCTCAGAGGCAGGAGTACACTGAATCCTTCCATTTCAGCAGCCTTTTTATCCAGAGACGTTTCTAACTCGCCCCCCCGATTCAGGTAAGCGGGGTTACAATGTGCTGAGGAGTATGCTATTTGTGGGAATTATGTGCTTAACAAATCTGAACTAAGAACGGCCATCCTGGGTCAAGACCAACGGTTCATTGAGCCCAGTATCCTGTCTTCCAACAGTGGCCAGGGCCAGATGCTTCAGAGGGAATGAACAGAACAGGGCAATCTCGAGTGATCCATCCCCTGTCGTCCACTTCCAGCTTCAGGCAGTCAGAGGTTTAGGGATACCCAGACTATGGGGTTGCACTGTTGACCATCTTGACTAATAACCACTGATGGACTTATCCTCCAGGAACTTAACTAATTCTTTTTTGCATCCAGTTATGCTTCCAGACTTCACAACATCCCACAATAACAAGTTCCACAGGTAGACTGTGCGTTGTGTGAAAAAATACTTCCTTACGTTTGTTTTAAATCTACTGCCTATTAATTTCATGGTGTAATCCCCAGGTCATGTGTTATGGGAAGGGGCAAATGACAATTCCCTGTTCACTTTCTCCACAGCAGTCACGACTTTACAGACTTCTATCACGTTCCCACCTTAGTCGTCTCTTTTTTAAGCTGAACAATCTCAGTCTTTTAAATCTCTCCTCATATAGAAGCTGTTCCAGACCCCTAATTATTTGTGTTGCCCTTCTCTGAACCTTTTCCAATTCCAATAGATCTGTTTTGAGATGAGGCGACCAGAACTGCACACACTATTCAAGATGTGGGCGTATCATGGATTTATATAGAGGCAGCATGATATTTTCTGTGTTATTATTTATCCCTTTCCTCATGGCTCCTAACATTGTTCGCTTGTTTTGGACTGTCGCTGCACATTGAGCAGATGTTTTCAGAGAACTATCCACAATGATTCCAATACCCCTTTCTTGAGTGGTAACCCCATCATTTCGTATGCATAGCGGGATTATGTTTTCCAATGTGAATTACTTTATACTTATCAACATAGAATTTTATCTACTATTTTGTTACCCAGTCACCCAGTTCAGTGAGATCCCTTTGCAAACTTTGCCACGTCACTGTTCACTCCCTTTTCCAGATTGTTTATGAATCTGTGAAATAGCAGTACAGACCCCTGGGGGACCCCACTATTTACCTCTCTCCATTGTGAAAACGGACCATTTAGTCCTACCCTTTGTTTCCTGTCTTTGAACCAGCTACTGATCCACGAGAGGACCTTCTCTTATCCCATGACTGCTTACTTTGCTGAAGAGCCTTTGGCATGTGAAACATCAAAGGCTTTCTGACAGTCTAAGTACGCTATATCCACTGGATCCCCTTGTCCACATGCTTGTTGAAGCCCTCAAAGAATACTAGACCGGTGAGGCATGACTTCCCTTTACCAAAAGCCGTGTTGACTCTTCCCCAACATATTGTATTCATCTAGTTGTCTGATAACGTATTTCTTTATTCTAGTTTCAACCCATTTGCCCTGTACTATAGTTAGGCTTACTGGCCTGTAATTGCCAGGATCACCTCTGGAGCTTTTTTATTAAAAATAAATAAATAAATAATCAATCGGGGTTACATTAGCTATCCTCCAGTCGTTTGGTACAGAGTCTTATTTAAGTGATAAGTTACATATCACAGTTAATAGTTCTGCAACTTCACATTTGAATTTCTTCAGAACCTTGGGTGATGCCGTCTGGTCCTGGTGACTTATTACTGTTTAATTTATCAATTTATTCCAAAAACACCTCAAATCTAGAGCAGTTCCTCACATCTGTCACCTAAAAAGGATGGCTCAGGTGTGGGAATTTCCCTCACACCCACTGCAGAAAAGACCAATGCAAAGAATTCATTTAGCTTCGCTGCAACGGCCTAGTGTTCCAGGAGTGCTCCTTGAGCACCTTGATCAGCCAGTGGTCCCACTGCGTTTGGCAGGCTTCCCACTTCTGATGTACTTAAAAAAACCCGGCTCCTGTTAGTTTCTGTGTCTTTAGCTAGTTGCTCTGCAAATTTCCATTTCCTCGGTAGGATGTGGCTTGATTTAGTTGGGGTTGGTCCTGCTTTGAGCAAGGGATTGGACTAGATACCGCCTGAGGTCCCTTCCAACCCTGATGTTCTATGATTCCAATTTTTAAAGCTTCCTTTTTGCTTCTAACTGCCACTTTTACTCTGCTGGTTAGTCATGGTGGCATTTTTTGTTCCTCTTACCGGGGGTGGGGGAGAATGCATTTAGTTTGAGCCTCTATAATGGTGTTTTTAAGTAGTTTCCCTGCAGCTTGCAGGCATTTCACTTGTGACTGCTCCTTTTAATTTCCATTTAATTAGTCTACTCATTTTTGCGTAGTTAAACCTTTTTGCGGTCAAATGGTACTGTGGTGGGTTTCTTTAGTATTTTCCCATCTACACGGATGTTAAATTTAATTACACTATGGTTGCTATTACCAAGTGGTTCAGCTCTATTCACCTCTTGGACCAGATCCTGTGCTCCACTTAGGACTAAATCAAGCGTTGCCTCTCCCTTTATAGATTCCAGGATATTCTGATGAAAGTGAAGACCACTGCCTGGTCTAAATAAGGTTCCTCCGAGTGAAACTTTAAAACGTACCCAGGACAACTATGAGACTGTGGTTCAGGAGAAAGTTTATGACATCCATCTCCATAGCTGCAAACAGACCCCAAGAAGTCGACCAAAATCGACCTCAAATGCATTTGGCACAAGAACAGGACATACAGTACCAGAATGGAGAGACTATGCGGCATCATGATACGTAAGTACGCAAACCAGCTTTATCAGCCTTGAATTTTACAGCAGCATGTTACAGACAGCAAGGCAATTTGTGTTAGAAGACAGGATTGCTGTCCTTAAAATATCTTTAGAAAACAGTTTGAGGGGCTGAGCTGAACAGCAAAAACCAAGACCACATTCTGATTGCAGAATGTAAAGTCTCCCTGTTGGTCCTCTGGAACCGAGAGATGGCAGACAGCACAGCACTGTGTAGCAGACAGCATGGCCTAGTGGGCTGAGCACAGGACTGGGAGTTTAACTCCTGAGTTCTAATGCCAGTTCTAGGAGTGATTTGGGATGTGATCCATGGAAAGCCACTACCCTCTTTGCCTCCATTTTCCCCTCTGATAGTGCTGACTTCAGAGGGAGGTAGCAAGGAACACTGGCCGCGGGGGAGGAGAGGGGGCACTGCCACAAGAGATCTGCCAACTCACTTCCCTTCTCATGGCTTTGTTGCTCCTTTTACCTTTTATTCTGTCTTGTCTATCTGCACTGTAACCCCTCTTATCGTGCTAGGCACTGTATAAGCCGAGCGAGGCCTTGATCTTGGCTGGAGCAGCTAGATGCTAATGTAATAAAACCAACAAGAGGGGCTCCTTAACGTTGGTACAGAACTCCGGAGACGGAAGGCATGACAAGTGCCAGGCCGTAGCGCTCCCAAGGCCGTTTTCCCCTCTCCGGAAGGCTCAGCCATTCCACTCTCTCTCATCACTCAACGAGAGCCGCACAGCGGCACGTCTCCTGCAGCCCTTTGATAAGAGCAAAGAGGAGCTGGGAAAGCACCAGCGCGCTTGCAACGCTCCCTCCTGCCTGCCCAAGCTCGGGCTGCTCGCCCCCCGGCAATTCTAGGCTGGCGCACTGCCGGCAAAGGGAAGCGTCATTAACTCAGCTGTCTCTGTTCGTCAGCCATCATTTGCATACGACACTCCAGAGCGCTGCACAAACACAGCCGAGCCCAAGAATAGCTCTCAACAGACACGTTGACAGTTAATTATCGGCGAGGCTCATTTGCTTACTTGTCTAAATCCTCCCGGGCCACGGCCATGTGATAGGCGGCCTCCAGCGTCAGGACTCCCTGGAAGAGCTGCAGCGCGAGGGGCAGGTTGGTCTCCACGTTTTCAATGGCGTAGAGAGCTGAGCACACGCAGTCAGAGGCTGCCTCATGCAGGTTTGAGGACGTCTTGTCTTGTCGCTGCGGGACAGGAGAGGCGGAAAGGAGCCAGGTGACTAAGGAGCGATAAACGAGGCTGCACCTAACGAAGCTTTTGTTTGGTCCCAAATACCAAGACACGTTTCTTAGTACACAGCTCTCCCCACACCACCTCCTTCGCCAGCCCTACACAGCCTGCTGCTGTATCCAGGGGGCAACGGACCTTCGCCCCACTGAACCCTTCTGGTTTCTCTACACGGCACATAAAGGGGTGGAACAGAATGACTGAAATCTCAGATATCTCAGCACCATGGAAAAATTGCACTACCCCTTTCTCCTGGGGTGTTGCAGCGGGAGGAAACATCCCTCTGCAGTGCAAATAAAATACTGGTTTTATTATCCTGGTGGCTTAGTTTGGGCTCTGCCCGGTAAACATTCATGGCCATTGTGCAAGGCTCATTTCACAGAAGCTTTAATAGCTCCCATAGGGCTCGGGGCAATTAGGAAAGGAGACAGGGCTGGCGTACAAAGGAGGAAAGAGGAGACAGCGAAGAGGAGAGGAAACAAAGGAATAGCAGTAATCTGGTGCACACCTATAGATGCCCTTTCATAAGGGGACCCTCACCATTAAATAATTCAGCAGCACAATCCCTTGTGAACAAGGAAGGGGAGGGAGGAATTAACTGCAAAAACTAGCATGAATGCAACACGCAGGCTGAAAAGCTGAGCACTCAGAAGTCAGAAAACCCCAGAGGATAACAGTTTCTACTGCAACATTAACTCAGACTTGTTTCATGCATTAAGTGCTGTGTCTATTCCTCTTTCCATTGTTAAATGGGAAGCTTAATTTGCATTTTCGTTTGCTTAGACTGTATCGTGCAACAAATGCAAAGCAAGTTACCCATTTAATAATGGCATAACAATAAAACATCAGACAATACCTCTTCCATGCAACAGGTCTGAGCGAACAATGCTGGAGAAACCTGTACCATTTGCGAATTTCTGACTTGGGTGTGCTTAGCTCAGCTCTTCAACCTTCATGTTGCATTAATGCGAGTTTTTTGCATTTAATTTTCCTGTTTTACTGGAGGTCTTTGGGGTTTCCATACATACGCAGAAAGAACAGCTCTCTCAGGGAAGTCTAAGTTAAAGGGCTCAGGAAAAGGACGGATAAAGACGCTGTACGGTGCATCAACAAAATATTGACCTAAATGTTCAGAACTTGGAAAATCGACAGCCAATTTTGTTTCTTTGATGAGGATTACAAACCAAGCCAAGCTTTATGCTTCTAGCCTGGAAAGTTAACAACGTTTGACTATTTTAAATCCCGTGCAGCTGGAGAGAACTCAAAGCCTTATGAAACAATTCACCTTTAAGCATGGTCAATTTCAGCCTGGAAGAATTGTATAGGATGGATGCAGTGTTGTAGCCATGTCAATACCAGGATATTAAAGGTGCCAGGTGGGGGCGGTGATCTCTTTTATTGGACCAACTTCTGTTGGTGAGAGAGAGAGAAGCTTTCAAGCCACTGATTCTTCAGGTCTGGGAAAGGTACTCTGAGCGTCACAGCTAAATTCAAGGTGGAACAGATTGTTTAGCATAGGTAATTAGCTCATATTCTAAGAGACCAGCATAACTGCTTATGCTATCCACCTTGCCTTTAGCTGAGACACTGGGAGTAACTTTCCCAGACCTGAAGAAGAGCTGTGTGGGGCTCAAAAGCTTCTCTCTCTCACCAGCTGAAGTTGATCCAACAAGAGATATTATCTCGCCCACCTTGTATATGATGGAGAAAGTTATGAGCACCTAAAAAGGGAAAATTAGTATAAACCCTTGAATTCAGCCTTAACTGAAGTGGTCAGTAACAGCAACTGCTAGCAGTGTTCATTTCGTAGATGGGGAAGCAGACAGAAGTTGAAGTCAAACTTACTTCAGGTCACAAAGAACATCAGTGACAGAAGCTGGAATGGAATCCAGGAGCCCTGGCTCCCAGCCTTGTGCTCTAACAACTTGACATGGGGTCCCCGAACTGTGGGGTGCACCCCCCTAGAGGGGCACGGAGGAACGTTTGGGAGGAGGGGACGGGTGTGCAGCGGCGAGGTCCAAGCCAGCCCTCACAGAGGGCAGGGCAGGGAGTGCCACCCACCCCAGCTCCGCTCCACCCCCAGCTAGGGTGACCAGATATCCCGATTTTATAGGGACAGTCCTGATTTTTGGGGCTTTTTCTTATATAGGCACCTAGTACGTCCCACCCCATCCCGATTTTTCACATTTGCTGTCTGGTCACCCTGCTCGCAGTCCAACTCCTCCCACAGCTCCTGTGCTGAGCCAACCGCACAGTAATGGAGGGGGAAGCACAGACAGATTCCATTACTGGTAAGAGGGGTGGGGCGCGACAGGAAGGCACCAGTGAAGTAGCTTCAAAGTAGCACCAGTGAACTAGACAAAGTAGCCTCTGAACAGAAGTTGAGAAAACTGATGATGAATGGGCCAGACCGTGCGAATAGGGGAACAGATCTACTAGAACTTTGTGAACTTCTGTTCAGAAGTATTGTCTGCCTGAAAGTAGAACCGCTGGGTTTGCCAAGATTACAGGACCATGCGTGACCAACAAGGTTTCTGCAATCCAATGCCACCCCACTCCCACTCCAGTCCTGTCCTGGACCAATGTACTATAACTGGAAACAGTACAGTGAGCCATTTCGTGACCCATCTGGGGCTAGAACTGCTGAATCCCAAGCTACACAGAGGAAGGATCTGTTGCAGTAGGGCTTTCGACAGGAATGCAGCCAAAGGCAATAACGGAGTCCAGGGGGTGAGACGGTGTCTTACCATCTGCTTTAACTGAAAAAGTTCATGCCACTCAGATCAAGGACTTTCAAATGCAGCATGAAAAGAAATTCATGGTTCTTTTCACTATCTGAATAGCTAGAGATTGAGACGGATGATGACCCTGAAGAAGGTGCAAGTTTCTCCCTCTATGGTATGCAGCAAAACTGGAGAACAGATCTTACATCTGCATTCGAAGTCTGCTGTCTTTTTGGTCCAGGGCCTTCACCTACCAATCCCCCAATAATCCCTTTGCAGCTCAGAAAACCAGGATTTTGTTTGTGCTGCTCTTTCCCCTACCTATTGGGGTTTTCTCCCCAACTCCATGAGCCACAGCCCTTTGCTCAGTTCTCTTACTCTTCAACCCTCCCCTTCAACATGCTGTGCTTGGGGCTAACTTCACCCAGGTCTGCTCACAAAGAACCTTTGCCATTTGCCTTCACGGTCCCTGACCCAGAATGGAATAGGATCAGATTGGAAATCCACAGAGAAAATAAGCATCACTCCCTCCTCCACTTCCCTGTCCAGTCCCGAGTTCAGGATTCAGCATTCTGGGCAAGAACGTTTCCCCATGTTCTCGGCGCATCTCAGGTCAGCAATAGCAGCAGCTGGTTCCAGAGAATTGGAATCCTGAACTCGGGACCTGACACGAGGGCAGAGGAAGCACTTAAAAAGTGATTTTTTCTTTAGCTGAGGAAATTCGATGTTACCAGGTGTTAGTCGTCTGAGACCTACCCGATTTTCCAAGTGCCACTAGAAGGCAGTGAGCAAGGGAAGACGGGGAGTTCCTGGCCACTGGGAGGCTTGGCCAGAACTGGACTCTTGCTCTTAAGACTCCTGTGCTCCTGTTGACACCCACTTCTCCCAAGTTGCCAGTTCTTGACAGCCTTCAGGCTGGAAATCTAGGGGGCACGAAGCAGCGCTATAGGGGGCACAGGGGAAGAGCCAGTGCGCAGCGAGCAGCACAGTGGGCTAAGAGATGGGTCAGGCCTCATACTCAAGACAGAGGAAAGGGCCCAGGAAGGGGAGTAAACTTCTCTTTATGCCCTGCATGCAGGCCACCAATGAGCCGTCATCCTAGTGCGCCAACGTTTACAACAGATCTGCACAGGGATTCCAAGCTGATTTCCAAGTTTTCTGTTCCTCTCCTGGTAAAAAGCGATCCGCGTTCTTCCTGGGCAGAGAGAAGCTCGTTCAGTGGCCTGAGCGAATACTCACCAGCACCTCGAAGAGGAGGGACAATAACTTGCTGTTGGCCATGAAGTTACTATCCAGAACTCCCAGGTTGAACCAGCTCCCCAGGCAGCGGAAAATTTTCATGAGCATCTTCTCATCGTTGCCTGCTTTCTCCACACAGGTCATCTAGGAGAGAAAGGGCAGGGATGGAGAATTGGTTAGAGACCCAAAGTTACCAGTTCGTTTCCACAAGCACGAACCTGACGCCCTCCTGCGTACGACATGTTTCTGGAAGCCGTGAACAGAGGATCAGCGTTTCAAGGTACGCAGCATCCATGACGTGATCATTGAGGGACGAACTGTATTTAAAAACCACAATTCCCACTCCCCCCCATCAGTGTCAACATGAAGGGACGCGTGTAGATCACAAAATGACACCCCCACACCTAAAAATCAGCCTTTGAGAAAAGCACATGGTAAGAAACACGAGCCACATACCATACCCGGAATGTCAATTTGGCAGGACAAGTGAAGCAAGCACGAGATAGGAGATGACTTGAGACACCCCACCCCGCTTAAATAGACAAGCCCCCCACGTGATCTAGGGACTGAGCCAAGCACGTCAATTGACTTCAACTGCAGTGACAGCGCATGGTGAGAAAAGCAGCCTGGAATATGTTCACCCGTCCACGGCACATCAATTTCCTGTAGGGTCCTGTCTCAAAGATAGATGAAGCCCAGCCCTAATGAGCTTCATATTTGCCAAGTCTCAAGTTAAGATTTCCTTACACTCACTGCTGCAAAATACACTCGCATCACTAGCTTCTCGGAAAGGGCTCTGAAAGGTAAAAGGCATCGTTCAGGCCCGCTTGAGGACACTCGTTACACCATCATGCAGTAAGAAACTGGGGAGTTATTTCTGACTGTGGCTGGGAGCCCTAGGGGAGGGGCAGCCTTCTGTTGTTCATCAGCAACCCCACTGACGAGGTTTGCCAGGACCCATCCCTTGCTGTTCACTTGATAGTCTAGTCGCTCTTATTAGACGGAGGTTTTATTAGACAGTAGGGGGTCTACTTAGATCGTGGAGAAATCACACAATTTTCACGGGTTGGTCACGGCATAAATAGAAAACTTTGCAGATATGTTACATATCCCTAAAGAAAATGGTGCGACTTCTCCTATAGTATTTCTCAAACTAGGGGCCCAGATCCAAAAGGGGGTCACAAGCCTATTAGGGGGCCGTGGTGTTGCTACCCTTGCTTCTGTGCTGATGCTGGGGGTTGCGCTGCTTGGGCACCTAGCTTGGAAGGCAGAGCGGCGAGGGGCAGCTGCTGGCCAGGTGCCCAGCTGTGAAGGCAGAGAAGGGATGGCATGGTATTGTCATCCTTATTTCTGTGCTGCGGCGGCACTGACTTAAGAGCTGGGCACCAGAGCAGCACCCGCCACTCTCCGCTCTGCCTTCAGAGCTGGGCGGCCGGAGACCAGATTTCATGGTCCATAATGCAATTTTCACAGCTGCGAAGAATTTGGTAGACCCCTAAATATAAGTAACTTAAAAAAAAAATCTGAGCTAAATCCTATGTGAGTTCTAGTTAAATCCTAGACAGACACCCGATTTCTTTTTGCTCTTCAGGCAGCTCATTAAAATGCCCACTCTAGACTTTGCAAAGGAAACTTGGGTTGTCTGAATATAGACCCTAACATATGCAGAGCACGCCAGGCAAAGCAAACACATGGGTGCAGTCTGCCTGGCAAAGCAAACAAATGACAGGCAGTCCCAAGAAATCATTGGCCACGATCTCCTCTCAGCAGACATATCTGCAGATGGACCATCAGCAGATATCACCAGAGAATTGCCACTATGCTGCCAAAAGCCGCTTTTCCTTTCAGACTTGGGGCGGGTCATTTGTTTGCTTGGTGGAACACGCTCAGAGATTCTACCAGTGGGTCCAGCTGGCCTGGTCATGATCCACCATCAGCTTTTGACTAACCCAGGCTTCCCACATCATCTCTACTAATAAGCAATCAGAGAGACATGAGCTTGCTCATCTAACCAATTAACCAGTCAGACAGCTGGCCTCTCTCTCTTCACAGAGAAAGCGCCCGGGGTGACTAGAGCAAAAAAGCAGCACAACATCTTAGGGGTAACATCTCTGCAAACCCATAAAGACAGAACCTAGGCTTTAAACTAGTTTGGAACTTAAACCAGCTAATTCTAGTGCAGGCTCCAGGGCAAGGTTCTGTGGCCTGCAAGGTGCAGAAGGTCAGACTAGCTGATCATGATGGTCCCTTCTGACCTTAAAGTCTAGGAGACTTTCAGAATCTGGATTAAAGCAACTGGCAAAATTAGGAACATGTTCTCCATGGCCATCCTTATACATGCAGGTGCACTGTATGGTGTGGGGGTTGTGTTTGTTTTTTGGGGGGGTGGGGGAAGGGTAGAGAGGAAGAGCAGACACACAACCGATCTGTCTTTGAAGCATTAGATATTGGCCACCATTGGACATGGGATACCTAACTGATTGGAACAGTGTAGTCTGACCCCATGTTCCTAACCTCCCCTGCTCCTGTTCTCAGCTATACGTTTGTATGGAGGCAGCCTTTTTGAACTTTTAAACTAAGCGTTAAGCTCCTAGTTAAATTTTAAGAGAAAAGAATTAAACTTCAAAAGCAGTTTGAATACATGAAAATGAGGAATTCTGGACAGCAAGGTAGTAAACTGGAGTTGAGTGCAGTGCCGGGTCATACCACAGAACCAGGTTAGCTCCAATATTATTTATACTCCTGGTGCATATTTTATTTGTCAAAATAATGCAACATAATCATGCTGATTTCAATTATTTTGGTAATTTATTTAAACTACAATACAATGGATGGATAATCCGCCCCCCCCCCCCCGGTAATGTAACTAGGTTTGACCTTTTATTTCCAGTTATTAGATAACAAATATATGCAGCCATATGCTCAGCGTTACATCATAGGAAACTGAAGAGCAAGTGAGGGCTGGGGAATCAAACTCACAATTTATATTGGCTACTGACCATCTCCAAATAGGTCAGTAGCAAACAGTTCATGGAGCACATTTTGATAGGAAATTTTTTCAGTCCAAAAATTTAGTTCAGTTCTAATCACTAAAGCACCCTAAGCATTTCTAAGGCCATACTGTCCTCTACACCACTCTGGCAATGTAAAGGAGCCTTAAAATTTTTACACCTGTTTTATACTCCTGGGAGAATTCACAAAGACAATGGGAACAATTCACTAAGCAGGCAGGCTGCTACATTCTGCTCTGCTTGAGGGGACAGAGCCTGCCCCACACCTACCTCCTCAGAAACACCCCAATGTCCTGTCCTTCCATGCCAAGCATGCTGCAATAGCAAGTGAGAGGGACAGAGTCTCTCTCTCACATGCATAACTGCCAAGCCCTGCAGTGATTTACGTCTCTACCAGCTGCTCCAGGAGCCCAAATCGACCTGCCTGTGCTGCCAGGGAGGGGCGTGTGACCACTCTTGCAGCTTCCCTTTGCTTCCCCATCAGAAGTCATTTTTCTGCAGGGAAACAAAGGAATCTGAGGGGGACATGAATTCTGCGCATGTGCAGTGATGTAGAATTCCCCCAGGAGTAATTATTTAGCATCTACACTGATGATCTGGAAAAAGGAAGCAACCAGCATGATAACCAAACAGATGAAACTAAGCGGTTATGGATGAAGAGTGTGGGGGAGAAGTTACAAGCAGCAACAAGGACACAAATAGAAGGACCTAGACTGAAGAAATATGAGCTGAAAATAAAGTGAGATTTAACACAGGAGAGCTATGGAAAGCAGGGGAGTCAAGACAAACACAAGACGATATTGGACAATGAATTGGAGGTGCTTGTTACAGGATAGCAAAAAAAAAAAAAAAAAAAAGAGGGTGGGCCAACATGCTCTATATGATTTGGAGGTGCTTTTGGGCAGAAGTACCCCATCACATTGCAGGAAGCCTCGTTATGGCTTGAGAGCACAACCAGGATACTAAGCCCAATTCTGAGCAATCTGGTATCAGAAAGAGACAAACAAGCTGGAGGGGATCCAGGGAACAAAAGGAATTAGAAATGGGTAAGAGTGTTGATTCACAAAGTAAGGTTAAATATTCTACACATGGCTCAGCTAAACAACGGCTAGAAGGGAACATCACAACTGTCTGCAAATGACAAAGGGTGTAGCATCAAACTGAGGAGGGAATTTGACCAGGGGCGCCGGAATGGGGGTGGGGGGAGGAGTCAGGGCCTCAGCACTTTTAAAAGAGGGAAGGCAGGGCCTTGGGGGGAAGTGGGTGGCATAGGGGGCAGGACCATTGTTCAGTGTCCCCTTCACTTATAGGGCGCTTCTGCCACTCCTGAATTTGACATCTTATGAAGTTCTGTAACTAGGAGTAGTGGAAAATTTCGGGTGATGGGATAATTCCCTCAAAGGAAATGGTGACCCACGTCACTGGTGTCATTCAAAGCTGGAAAGCCACCCTTGGGAATGAACCTGCATTAAGCGAGAGGTGGTTTTAAGGGTGGAGAAGAGGAGAGCTATGCAACTTAGCAGATCTGTTCCAACTCCAAGAGCTACGAAAATGAGAACAATCATGGCCAGCAGAGCTGAAGCAAAGGGAAAGCAGCTGGAGGAAAAGATTGGGCAACAGACAGCAAAGCAGACATGGATGCGAAGGGCAGCGAAAGGAGACAAGCAGAGAACGCGTGGGCTGCAAAGCAAAAAAATAATAATTCTGTTACCATCTATTATAATTATAATACATCAAAATGCAATTCCATCTGGGGTTCTAGGGTATTAGCAGCCTTATTATGCACAGCTGGGGGGCATGTTGAATTTCTCATTTAAATACGCAATGTGAAATGGTAAGAAGTAATGAGGAGCTCTGCATTAATGTGCATGGGGGCCGTACTTCAGTACAGCCTGGAGCTGGGGGGAAGGGGGGGAAGGAGGCGGGTCCAGATTGGTCTCTCCTGAGTATTTAGTTCAAATAATTTAGTAGGAAATGAGTAAAGCATCCTTGGGAAAACACTGACCCAGTGGAGTGGGGCTGGATATATTCTAGTCAGCTCCTTTCAATCTCTGAACTGCTCTGGAGACGGGTTGATTCATTTTACTCCTCAAACCCAAGTCACAAGCCTTGTTGAGCACCAATGTCCTCAAGCAGTTAGCTCCCTGGAGGGCCTGAACTCTCCTCAGCGGCACACCAGTGGGAAAGCATCTAGAAATTCACCTGTGGATGTTGATTTTTCCATCTAGGTACATTTTTGCAGTTGCCACCATATCTCATCCTTTGGGTGAACACTACGGGAACACTACATTGCATGAAGGGCGTGGGTAAGTCAAGAAAGAACTCGGGGTAAAAAGAAGATAAATAAGATGGCCTTTAGGTAGCCGTAAATCCCCAGGTTCTTATTCTGACAAATCAACACCTCTCATTCTAGAACTATGTTAAAGGTTCTCTCTGCCACAGTCTCCTTTTATATTAAAATAAGATAAGTGAATGGTCTGGGATCCTCATCTTTTTTAATCTATAAATAAGGACCTACTTAATTCACGATATTGCAGACCCCGCAATATTAGGCTTCCACCACAATTTCGACAGCAGGGGTCACCGCTCTCAGCCACGGGCAGCCGACAGCGGAAAAAACAACAATGGACCTTATTACAGCAAATAATAATAATGATTACTTGTCCTCGATTTTCCGTGGCTTGTCCACAGCCCAGCTGCGATTCAAGTAGGGCCTTATGTCTCAATGCATTTAGTGCCAGTGAGGGCTGCTGAATCGGCAACCCAGGAGACTGAAGGCCTTTAAGCACTGCCACACTCTGCTCTGTGCAAGTGTCCTCCCCAAACTGCCCGTCTCTAATGTGCCTCAAATCCTGACTTGGAGGAACTCTCTGGAGGGGCAGTTAAGTCTCCATGACCAAACTCAATCCCTGGCCAGCTGTGGTTTTTTGTTTGACTCTCATCCACTAGGGACAGAAGAGAGCAACTAGTTTCACACTGGCAGCTGTTAGGAGGCCCGATTGCTTCCTGATTACTTCCAACCTGGGCTAGATCTGAAATAGTCTCAGACTGTGTCCTATGCCACCCGAGCAGGCTGAATGTCACACGCTTACATTCCAGGCGATCTACTTACTAGAAGGGAGATCACTGTACTGGAGTAATAAGCCAGATCTTCAATGATTTCGGTCCGGCGGTTGGCGCCAATGCGCAAAGATCGGCTATTAACCTCCTCTGGCAGCACCGTGAGGATCTCCAGTAGAAAGGGCAGTGATGTCACATCGTTACTGTACCTGAAGCAGACGGAGGGGCAAAGAAGTGAAACGGCACGGAGAAGAAAGGGGCTTGCCAACGTGCACAATATCCAACTCCAGGAGCATCTAAGCACCTTTAATACCACAGTGGGAGAGAAGAGGAGTCTCGCTGAAAGAGATTCCGGACAGAGTTGTCTGAAAACACATCATCTGGATTCATGTCAGAAGCAAACATTAGGCTACGAAATAAATGAGCATTACTGACTCAGGTTTGGGGTTTAGTTCTCCTACCGTAGTTGGAAGTGCCTGTCAAGGAGGATGACAAGAATCTCTTGTTCTACAAATACAACAACTCAAGTCCTCTTGCACACGCGCACACACACAGAGCCAACAATGGCATCATGCAATCTCCATTTCACATTGCAGGGGCTTTGTTGAGTAGAAGCTTTGCACAGCACCTGCAACATTTCACGACAGTGTAATGTGTATGTGCTGGCCTCATGCAATGAGGAGCATTGCCGGATGCGGATCCTGCTTTGAGCTCCAGTTGCTCAGGGTATGTCTACACTACCCGCCGATCCGGCGGGTAGTGATCAATCTATAGGGGATTGATGTGTTGCGTCTCATCTAGATGTGATTACTCGATCCCCAAATGCACTCCCGGTCGACTCCAGAACTCCACCACGGCGAGAGGCGGAAGTGGAGTTAACGTAACGTGGGAGCAGCGGTCGTCGATCCCACACTGCGAGGACATGAAGTAAGTCAATCTAAGATACGCCAACTTCAGTTACGCTATTCTCCTAGCTGAAGTTGCATATCTTAGATCGACCCCCCGCCCAGTGTAGACCAGGCCTCAGTGACAGTACTCAGGATAGCAGGAAGTGAAAGGAATGTCTCAAAACACTAACCAGCTACCGCTGCAACCAATTAAGATGCAGCACTGACTGGCTTGAGACCCCTGATCAACCCTAAAGCAGAAGGATAAGCCAGCTATGCGTGCGAGAAAGGGATTGTAAAGCTGAGGAAGGCTTAGACCGGAGCAAAAAAGCAGACATGGTTTCAATCACAGATATGTCTATAAACCGACTTGCCACTCACTTCACCTAGAACACTTCACTACTGTAATTCAATTAGAATCAGGAGCCACTTACATTTTCAGTCATGAAGAGGTTATTTTCTAGCACTTTTCCAACTCCTTTGCATCAGTGCACGCAAGTGCAGTTGTGCTTTCAGATCATTACCTTTCTTTTCATATTTTGTAGGCTAAGTCTTGTAGGAGTGGAGTGATTGGTAGGTTTAATATTTCTATAAAGTGTAATGATATAGAACAAATACTTACTTTTCCACCAGTGTCTGTACACAGCCCTTCCAAGAAGCCATTTGTAGGGCGAGATCTGCTATTGCTAATGCAAGCTAAAATGGGGGGGGGGGGGAAGGAGAGAAGAAGGAACAAGATTAAGACCAGTGCTAAAAATATGAAGTGTCCAATTTGTACTGCTAGACAGGGAGAAAAACGTCCAGATTCTGTTCAACAACGATGGGAGAAGTCAAACACTCTATGAAATAAAGCCAGACCCCTCAGATCTCATGGCAATCCCACAGGACTCAGTATCCAGGAGCCATAGTACTATTTCTCTGATGTGTAAGCAGCAATGGAATACTCATGACCCAATGCACCAGTCCATCAGGAAGGAAGGGGCTACATGACTTTTGCTGGGCACATCATTTAGTAGCAGGTAACAGTCATTTTCTTCAGGCTGAGGGGTCACAGGCCTTCAACTCACCTGTCAGACTGAGGCCAGCACTCTCCCACCCACTTGCAAACTGCAGTATCTGATCCAGATGGCCAACCATCTTCTCCATGGCTGCAAACCTTCTCTCAGGTTGGCTAGTGGAGGCTGCATCATACACACTGTTCCCTAGAAACTTAGTCAGTCTCCTCACTGGCACTGCGAGGTTATTTGCATTTAATTTGAAACAGAAGCGATGTACAGGTCTTCAGCTAGAAACAATTCTCATTCAGGCCCAACCTTGCCTGCACAGAAGTCAAATGCAAAACTCCCATTGACTTCAAGCAGTGCAGGATCAGATCCTGCAGGCTGACTGAGGAGCTACAGGGAGCAAGGTTGATTTGGACTGTACAGGGATGTAGTGACAAGTGTTCTGCAGTGTCACGCAGGAGAGCTAAGTTGACGGCACAAAGGAATAATTAGTTCAATATCTAAGATGAACACAGCCCTGGGGAAACGGCAGCACCTCACATCAGAGACCTTCCAGTGGCTGAGGGCGTTTCGATGGGTAATTCAGTGTTTTTTTGGGAAAAGATCCTTGCATAGCTGCTCCGCCCATCACTCTCCCAAAGCAGCACAGAAAGGGGTAAAATCCTGTATTAACGCACTGAATCACTGCTGAATTGACCATCGGACAAGAAATAAACTAAGCTGAGCCTATAAATGGAGAAATTGCTCTGACTGGGTCTAAAGGACATTCATTTTCCTTTTCTCCGTTTTTCCTGCTCCACAATGAAGACCAGCCAGGGAGCATGAATGCTGGATTTCTGAAAGCCAGCAGTGAAAAACTTTAGTCATGATTAAACGTTCCTTGCAGCATCTGTTTCTTGCCCTGTCTCCTAAACAAGGAAGCAATTATTGCACAGAATGGATTTGATGGGGCAGTGGTGTTTAAATGTTACAACATGTCCACAATGCATATCTAATTAAGACAATGAATTATTCATCCTTTATTACAGAAAGGTGGTATGTGACTGCTTTGAGAAATGCTCCTTTTCCTCCCCCACCAGGAGTAACACAAGGCTTACCTGAGTTACAATGACGGGTGACAGGTCTTTCAAGTTCTGGATGTGGGACAGTAAAGAGTCCCGCAACGAAGCATGCGAATCTGTGGGGAGTTCATAGAATGAGGTTTGAATCTTCATCTTCATGGTCTGTGCTGCAAAGTAGCATGATTCTACATCCTGCCGGATCTGTAGCAACTGGTCTGAGATCTCCCACGCATGAACCTAAAGGCAAATTGGAACATTGCCATCAAGCAGAGAAAGACGTGGAATAGAACTCAGATTAGCTAAACATTTATCGGCAGGTTTTTTTTAAAACAAAATGGACTTTCCACAAGTTTAAGCATCAAGCTTGCAAAAGGAAGAACCGAGAATTCCTGCAATTACAACTCCCTTATTCTCAGCAAGACTATCGCCAGAAGCGTTGAACTGGGGACTCCGTTCTGAATGTGTTGCTGTCAGAGCCTCAGTCACCTAGCAGAGGCTGGTTACACAAAGATGCCAGGCTTGAGGACAACATCAACCAACTTCACCTCAAGGGAAAAGAACAGATCATACTTCTGACATGGGAATAGGTTAGTATTTCCAGTTAGAAGGCTACTTTGGGGATTAAATGGAGAATCAGTTTTGCCCATGGACCTTAGTTTAAACATGCAATGCTTACTGCACTTCCACTCCTGTTCTTAAAGCTGCGTTCATTGACAGATGTGAGACAATTTCTTGTAAAGGGGCTAAATTATAGTTCAGCTGCACAAGGCAATGCTAGCCATTCACCACCACCACCACTCACCGTACAGCCTCAAGCTGCAGTCACTGGGACTTCCCAGACTACCGCTTCAGGATCCCAGCTGGGCCTTACCACACATTTCCTTAACTTTCACAAATGACTAAGAACGGCACCTGAGCTGTTGCTAGCTAAATGAAGCCGTTTCATGGGGCTGGGGGAGGAAGAGAGGGAACAGAAATGATATGAAAATATTTCAGTAATAATCATTCTGCAATTAACTCTTAGATCTGCAAACGAGACTGGAATGCAGCTCACACTCCAATGACAAAAGCTGCCAGCTTGGTAAATAGTGAGGCGACCAGGGCAGTCATACAGAGCTATCTGGACATCCCAGTAAGCTGGGCCCTCTCCAACAAACCGCGTTCTAACACAGCTGAGCCAAGTGCAAAGCGACGCATCTAGGAACAAGGAACATAAGCCACAGCTACAGAATGGGGGACTGTACCCCGGGGAGGAACCAATATGAAAAGGGTCTAGGAATCACAGCGGACAAGCAACTCAGCATGAGTTCCAGGTGCAATGCTGCGGTGCAAAGGGCCAGTGATGCTTGGATGTATAAGCAGAGAAGCAGCGAGCAGGACTAGTGAGGGGATAATACCTCTCTCTATGGCACTGGAAAGGCCGATACCGGAATACTGAGTACAGTTCTGGGGCCTACATTTTAAAAAGGATGTTGAAAAACTGGAAAGGGTGCCACAAAAATTATTTGAGAGCCAAAGAAAATGACCGTATCCTGCTCAATCTGTTCATCTTATCAAAAAGATTGAAAGGTGACTTGATTACAGTGAATTAAGTACCTTCACCAGGAGAAAATACCAGGTGCCAAAAGGGTTCTTTGATCTAGTGGTGAAAGGCAGAACAAGAGCCAAATATTTTCTGAGGTTGATTGACCATTGGGACAAACTTCCTAGGAAAGTGGTGGATTTTTCCACCTCTTGAGGTCTTTAAATCAAGAAGATTTGTTTTAGCCAAACACAAGCGATTGGGCTCACTACGGAGGAAACTGGGTGAAATATAAATGGCCTGTGATGTACAAGAGGTCAGACTAGATGATCTAATGGTCCCACCAAGCCTTAAAGTATACGAAACCTAGGCTAGGTTACGATCATTCCAGAGTGAGTCATGGAAATCAGACCTACAACTTTCTCTACGTAGTTAGCTTGGTGTATGAGCTCAAAATGCACTCTCCTCCAACACAGCGAGCTCACTCTTTGCCAGCATGCAGTAACCATAGAACTGCCCCTTCTCGCGACATCCCTATAACAAATCCAGTGTGCTGGGAGGATTGTAAAATTGGCACAAGGTAGAAGTCCAACTCTTTCCCCATTTCCCTCCAAACCTCATTCTGATTTTGCACATTGCATGAGCCACTGCCGCTAACTATGCCCTCGGCAGATTGCTTGCCCAGCCATCCCATCTGAGGAGCCACACGTGTCCCAGAAAGCATTCCTGCTGCCTATTGCTTGGCACGATTCTGTTTTACCGCACTGTTTATGTTCGCTTACAGGACTATGCTACAGTAACGCCTACACCTGAGAGCTGAATCCTTTCCCCTTCCAAGCACCCCACCCCCAATTCATGTGCTCCATCTCTCTCTTTCTCAAACAGCATTTGAAATCAGAATTGTGTTTAATCTACAAACCCATCATTATTCAACCCATAGTGAGTTATCTATGTGAGCTTCAACAAGGGCAAAGCACTGTTTCCCATTTTAATGTCTTACAAAGCGTGAGCATTCTGGTAAGTGGATTCTGGTCGGCAGGCACAAGTTTTCTGTGCAGCTCTCCTACAGAACAATGTGAGACAGCCCAGTGGGGAATTAGGACATTTTTGTCACAAATACGTTTTGACTTCACAAAGTGCAGTTGCACGAGGGACCCACACCCATGGGTGCCTGAAGGAACTCAGGCCGTATCTACGCTACAGCAGCACAGCTACGGTGCTGCAGTTGTGCCGCCATAATGTAGACACTTCCTACACTGACAGAAGGGGCATTCCCATGGATGTAGTTCATTGGTCTCCCCAAGAGGCGGTAACTAGGTTGACAGAAGAATTCTTTGATGGACCTAGCCATGTCTACACCGGGGTTAGGTTGACCTAACTATGGTGCTCAGGGATCAAAATCTTTCGACAGCCCTGAGTGACATATAGCTAGGTTGATCTAATTTTTAAGTGTATACCAGGCCTGAGCCTTCATTTCAGGATGCACCTGACATACCTTGGTAGCCAAAGTAACTACAGACTCATTCCAAGATGTTTGTTTCAGCTATATACATTCCCTGTGCAGGAAGGCGTGGCAGCTGATATCTCACGTCAGATGCACTTTTTAAAAAACAAATCTGAAAACAATGTTTAAACACACTGTGCAAACTAACAACTTAATAGCTTTTCACATTCCAAATACAGAACAAAAATGCATCCAACACTTGTGCCTTTTCTGCATTTTTGACAATTCTATCATTTCTGTCTACTAATGGACCAATACCATTGTATTTATTCCTTTTGTTCCTAATATACTTTTTAAGAAAACCAATTTTCCTTAACTCTGCTGGCCATGCATTTCTCCTGGTGCCCTTCTGTTTCCCTTATCAATTTTCTACACTCACTAGCTTCTGATTTATATTCACCATCACTATCAACTTCCCCTTTCTCCCATTTTGATATGTTCTGTTTGTAGTTGCTTTCACTTCCCCACTAAACTGGATTGGTCGTTTAACCACAGAGGCCTTCTCTCTCAGTTGTGGCTTTTTAGGCATCCATTAAAATGTTCTTATACAGTTCCCAGTTATTCCCAGAAACACATTTTTCTGTTTAAATTCTTTCCAACAACTGATCTGGCTCAATTGTTTTCAGTGTTGTGAAACTGGCCCTTTTAATGCACTAAGTATATATATTGCCAGTTTGGATATTATTCTAGTCGCACATTACAAATGTAACCAAGACACAATCTCAGAAATGTAGGGTGGGAGGGACCTCCAGAGGTCAGCCAGTCCAGTCCCTCAGCTAAGACAGGACAAAGTACACCTACCTTAGACCATTCCTGAATTTCCAAACAAGTATTTTTCTAGCCTGTTCTTAAAAACCTCCAGTGATGGGGATTCCACAACCTCCCTTGGAAGCCTACTCCAGAGCTTAACATCCTTATAGTGAGAAAGTTTTTCCTACTATCTAACCTAAATCTCCCTTGCTGCAGATTAAGCCCATTACTTCTTGTCCTACCATCAGCAGACAGGGAGAACCCTTGTGTGATTCAGTGATCTGTTGCAGATATCAAATGAGGGCAGGCCAGTATATTTCGTAGGTGAAAAAACAAATGGAGTGACTTTCCCAAGGCCACAAATCAATGTCTGGACCGAGATTAGAACTCAATTGGTTGACACGCAGTTCTGTACTCTTGAGCACAGCAAGATCTAATCTGGATACAGCAAGGAACATTCTGGGTGCTTTACAGTAAGGAACGAAGACAAGGCACCAGCTCCCGAGTCTATAACCTAAATACTAGAACATGCTGATAGACTTCAAAGGCATTTTGGCCCAGAAAGCAGTACACATGCAGCAGCTGCATGCTTTCGGAATATTCACAACAATACACAGATATGAGACTAATGGCAAATAAAAAACAAATCAGCTTGTTAAAGGAGCCTGAAGATATTACTTTGGGCACAGTTATGAACAAACAGGGTTCTGTTCAGCTCCTATTTCCCCTTTGCTTTAAATACCAGAACAAAGGAAATTTGCATAAAAAAATAAAATAAATATTTAAACCCAGAAGCACCTGGAAATCAGGAGTTAATACTGAAACGTCTTCAAATTCACCCCTTTGTGCCTAAAGGGGACAGCTGGTGGAATCTTACATGCCCCGATTAGCTGCAATATTGAGACACAACGTGAGTTAAGGACAGTTTCATCCTTTGCTTTGACTTCTCTGGATTGTGTAGATTTAAGGAAAGTTCTTCATAGTGCAGTTACTCAGTAGGACTAGAATTTCATTCTAAATGCAGGTCTCCCTTCCCTTTCCATGGACAGTGCAACAAGCAGGGCACTGCTGCTGAGAAGGCAGACTGCTTCCACAGGTGGACATGCATCCCACAGAGGCTCATTTTCAAAGGGAACTGAACAGGCCTGAATCAATTACTAGCGATTTTGGAGAAGATTTATGGACCTCTCACGTGCTGCCTCTCTTAAACCAGATGTCTTTGCTGTCTGCAGGTTCTTGATCTTTCAGTCCCTCTTTTCCAGCTGCTATGTACATCTGTGAGGAAACTCTACTACAGGCATTTTCTCTCCTAAACCCAGCTATCACCAAAGCCTCAGCACACAAAAGGCCTTGCCCACTCTCTGAACCAGCAAAACACGTTCCAAAATGGTTCTAATAGAATCATGCTTGCCCAGTGTTTATAGACACAGCTGTAAGATGACGTCGTCTCCCAGCCCGGTTTGGACAAGGAGAGTTTAAATAATTTTAGACTAATCATGCCACGGTAACCTATAAGAAGAGCTCTACCAACTGCAGTCCATGGATCACCAATGGTCAGCAGAGCCCTTCTCGGTCATCTGCAGAATTAAATATATTGAGAACTGCGTAGTGGGAGGGGTTGGGATGCTGGGAAGGGTCACAAGAAGGTCTTACCTCAAGACCCATCGCACAAAGGCTGGAGAACCTATTGCATGATTGACAGTTTAACTGCACAGACGAGTTCACCGTTTAACAAAACTGTAACAATTTTATTGTTTGGACAGGTTTCCAACTCAGTCCCAACGGTCCAGACATGGGCTAAAAGGAGGCATTATCATGACCTGAATTAACTCCAGTATAGCTAGAAATTATATAAACCCTTCACAGTAGGCTCCATCAGGGAGACAGATCTCAGCAGGGTTCCTTGGATTCCCAGGCAATACAAGTTCATTTTCTAATATGAAAAATATTTTAACACAGAGTCTTTTAAAAACACTGTAGCAAGATCAGAAACAAAACTGAAATGTAACTATGCAGCAGCAGAAGGGGTGAGGAAAGACCTTAAAGCAGGCCTGCGCCGCATGCAGCCCGCGTGGGCTCACTGTGCGGCCCCCGGGGAAGCGGTGCTGGGTTCACCCCCTGCCTGTGGGGGGCTCCGCCTGCATGCACCACGCTCCAACCGCCCTAACGGCCAGAACCGCACGTGTCTCCGCCGCCCGCTGCCCTGCCAGGCGTACAGCGGATGCATCACTTTTGGGGCCTGCTGATGCGGGAAGTGCTGGGCACAAGGCAGAGCCGGTAAATGCAGAGCGAGGGGAGGGGCGCCTGGCCTGGGCTCGAGCCGCAGCTCGGGGGGGACTGTGCTATTTGGTCCCAGGGCGGCCTCTGTAGTGATCAGGGGGGCGGGGGTTGGTTTGAACGGTCTGTGGGCAGCCAGGAAATCCTCGGGGAAGGTGTGGGGGGGGGGGGCCACCTGTCCTGCCCCAACTGCTGCCCCTTCCCTGGTCCAGGGACCTTCCCCGTCCCGGGCCCCTATCACAGTACCCCCTGCCCCCCGGGCTCCCTGTGGCCTCTGTATTTGTGTGTTGGACAATCACATCCAATCCGTTCACACTGCCCCCATTTCCCCTCCCCTTAGTGCAGGAGGGAATGACAAGCTGAGCGGGCAGGAGGGCAGTGGTGGTGAGGCTTTATACTTGGGGGAAGGGGTTGTTTCCACGGGGCCAGATGGCACTGGGGCGGGGGATGTGTTTTGGGGGGGGGAGGGAGGGTGGGCGGCACTGGGGGGGTGGTTTCGGCAGGGCCGGGGGTTTCGGCCCTCAGCTGTTTTCTCTGGAGTAATATGTAATGGATTTTTTTTTTTTTAAATAACTTGGGGCACAGAGAATGCTGTTTCAGGAACTGGAATTTTTAAAATTTTGTCAGTCTGAAAAGATGTGAGTTGACAATGTTCCCTGGCACGTGGCAGCCGAAGTAGTTCCAGGGGAGACGGTGGAAATCACTAAAGTGCAGTGGATGTTTGGGTTCCAACTTTAACCATTCCATCTCTGAGGTCACAGGAACTGGGAGCTTCCTGTAGGTTCTAGTCGGTGTGAGGACAGAGGGTGGCATATCACTGCAATGGAGTCATTACTAAGTGGAAGCAGGATTCTTCTAAGTGGTCCTAGTGCCTGTCTTCAGATGGCGGATGCTCTCTGGCGTGGGTTTCCGGAAGGATGAAGACACACCCCTAGGAGGGACCATGTAGCAAGCTACAGATGCAGCCTGCTTTGAAGCTGTGATAAAGACTCAACATTCCCTCTCACCTACACGTTCGCTCTGCTCCTGACTAGATTCCCAAGGACGGGTCCAGCTGTAGGAACGAACGGGCCAGTACATAGGATTAGATGAGAAGTGCTGGGTTCTCCCACTATTATGATCATGGTAACCCAGATATCCTAACCAAATAATGTGGGGAGTTAAATTCTGACTCCATAAATTCCCACTGAGTTTCAAACAGGTAACATTCCCTGGCCCAAACTAATCTATACAATTGTTGTTTAACATCTGTTGTATCCCACCTCAGAGGCAGTCTTCATCACCAGAGAGAGATTTTTCTTGTTCTATTCAGGTTGGAAACGAAGCCCAGCATTGTGTTTGAACTGTTTAGAACACCCTTTGGAATTACTTTAAATGAAAGGAAGTATATTAAAAAAATAAGGTGGCTTCATAATGTAAGAGTCTAAAATAGTCTTATCAAAACAGAGAGGAAAAGGGTTAAGATAATGTTCTTTTGTCTTGCATGCAAAGCTCAAATAATTGGTTAAATTTGCACCTATCAAGATTAAAACTGGTCAGGCTACAGGTCTGGTTTCTTCAATAAATCTTAAGAGTTATACATAATCTTGCTTGTGTAAAAGATATTTGTTTGGTTCCTGCAAGTACCTCCATCATAGCTGGGTCAGTATTTTACAACAGACATAGGAAGAGTTGAGAACGAAGGGAGTACGTGCAGCCTTTACGCTTCAGATGCCTCACCAGTAGGTTCTAAAGATCCACACCCAACGGGCTTTGTCCCAAAGAACCAGCTTCCGAAGACAGATAAAAAAACAAACCCATTTGAAGCGTGACATTTAGCAACAATGTGAAATATGAGATTTACGTGGCTGTAACAACAAGACAAGGGTAAATAAGGGGACTGGAGAACCGAGAGACCATATTCATAAAAAGACGTAATACTGCTTGCAAAGAGGCAATACCCTCGCTCAATTTTAATGAGCTGCCAGATTAAAATACATAAAGTTAAAAAGACTATCTGCAACCTTAACACCTTCTAACAATAAAAGTGAAATCTAAAAGCAGCAAAGAATCCTGTGGCATCCGAAGAAGTGGGTATTCACCCACGAAAGCTCATGCTGCAAAACGTCTGTTAGTCTATAAGGTGCCACAGGATTCTTTGCTGCTTTTACAGAACCAGACTAACATGGCTACCCCTCTGATAGTGAAATCTAATTTACTTTTCAACTGGTTACTAGTAGTCTGCCATGTAGTTTCACTTTCTAGTTTGGAAATACATTAGCAGGACAATGCAATATCAGATTGCAAACACTACAGAAGATCAGTAACCCCTTCTGCCACCCACCACATCGAGGCCTAAATAGCCCAGGTGGCAAAAAAGTGCCATCCTCTCTCTCTAAATGGTCAGGAAAATAGCACCCTGTCTAATCATGCACTGATCTGGCTATAGTGATTCACATTCATGACCTCCAGGCAGTATTATTCCAATCAATATCTAGGAATGAAGCCACATCCACCCACACAAGTGCCAACTTGTTGGCAATAATTTGTCTGCTTAGACACACAGGTTGCCATAACACCACCTCCCTGGTGCGTCACACTCTGCACTGGCTCCCTGCTGCAGACACATCCTGATATTCAAAGCCATCTAGGACAGGGGTGGCCAACCTGTGGCTCCAGAGCCGCATGTGGCTCTTCAGAGGTTAATATGTGGCCCCTTGCATAGGCGCCGACTCCGGGGCTGGAGCTACAGACACCAACTTACCAGTGTGCCGGGGGAAGGAGGTGCTCACTGCTCAACCCCCTGCTCTGCCCCAGGCCCTGTCCCCACTCTACCCCTTTCCCTGTGCCTGCCATGCCCTCGCTGCTCCCTCTCCCCCACAGAGCCTGCTGCGCATGCAAAACAGCTGACTGCGGCAGGCAGGCAGCGCTGACTGCAGGGCTGCTGATATCTTACCATGGCTCTTTGGCAACGTACATTGGCAAATTCTGGCTCCTTCTCAGGTTGGCCACCCCATATCTAGGAGATTGGCCCTAACTGCCAGAGATGTCCTCTCCCTGCATATTCATGGCCTCCCACAGAGCTTCATTCCACCAGAACAAAGGGGTCCATTAGAAGGGCACCACATGAGTTGACTCCCCACAGGAATTGGCACTCACTCCCCTGAGAGAGAAAACCAGAGACCTCACTGCTTTCAGAACTCGGGTCAACGCAGCTTTCCCTCCGGGCGTTATAAAAACACAGCAGGCCCACTCCAGCCTCCACATAAACAGCCTATAAACTGATCAGGTTATTTCTCCGACAGGTGGGGAGGGAGGAAAAGAGAGAGAGAGAGGTACTGGGAGGTCTATTTTTAAATACTTGGGAAGCACATAGATGTTTGATATGATGTAAATGCCTAAATAGATTCAATCTTCCAACAAGGCCTCGATCAATCTTCCAATGATAAAAAAAGAGGAAAAATTCCTGTGGCTCCTCAAAGCCACCTACACACAAGACACAATGACTAAAGATATCAGTGAACTGTATTTCCCTCTTCTGTCCAAAAAAACCCAAAAACAAGAACAAAAAACAACCCCCCCCCCAAAAAACATCAGATACACAACCCTTTAAGAACCCCAACACACTTGTAACTGCATTAGCACAAAGATAAACGAGAAACAGATATCAACACTGTGCCACAAATGTGTGTGAATTTCATTTCTAAAATGCCACGAATAACCCCCACGCATCTATTTCTACATTCACATCTTTGAGGAACCCACTGATTGGCTGGGTAAGGAACAGAAGCGCAGCCTTGTTTTCTACTGGACAAAGCCTCCCACACGCAGGAAGAGAGACTGGCACATTGGCTCCAATCTGCACTGAGCTCAGATTGAAAACACGAAAGCCTCCCCCTCCGATTAAAACCTTTAAGGGGTACTCATCAGGTTAAAACCCCTGTATTTACTTCCACTAGCAGCATACTAAAATAGAAGCATTTTCAATATTTATTTCCCAAACTTTATACAGTTTACATTCTCCCTTTCACTCTGTTTAGATATTGAAAAGAAACTGCCAGTTTCACTTTTGTTGACAGTCTGTTTCCAGTATATTTCATAGGTTTCCTAGCCTTTGGGTTGCAAGAACATAGAAGAGAATCCCCACCCCCTTCAAAAAGCTTTCTACTGGTATTTTGAAAAATAGTCATGGAATCATTTCCAACAGCATCGGTTTTGTGCTTGTTTTCACAAAGCCTAAATCTGTGCTAAATTTCATACACTATCTTTTTAGTTGATTGGGAGGAAAACGTGGAGGAGGGAGGGGGTAAGTCTACACTGGAGTTAGCCTCGAAAGAATAAAGTAAATAAAACTATACTGCTATAACCCGTGTTTAATGTCACCCTTTTTAAAAAAGTGTTAGTAAACCAGCATTAATCGCAAACCAATCCACACTATCTTCTGAACATCGGATACCTGGAAACACCGTTCTCTGCTGCTGGTATATATTGCACACTATTTTTATGAACTTGTTCATGCAAATTGGAAGCTAGCCAAGTAGCAGTAAAACAGACTCCTCCAAGGTGGAGCTCCTATTCTGAAACACATTTATCAAATGAGTAATGATCGAGTACACATAACATCTGCATTATATAGATAAAAATAAACTCAAAACCTCCAGGAGATATAATCTTTTATTTAACTCAAAACATGTGATGCAGGTCTGTTGGCCCAATGGCTTCTGCATTCTGTGGTTTAAAGATGTTGGAATACTACCTACAGGTGAGCAAATCAAGGCCGTGCACAGGAAGTCGTGAGGGTTGTGGAAAGCAAACTTCTTATAAGACGTTCCTTAGCTAGTATCAGAGGGGTAGCCGTGTTAGTCTGGTTCTGTAAAAGCAGCAAAGAATCCTGTGGCACCTTATAGACTAACAGACGTTTTGCAGCATGAGCTTTCGTGGGTGAATGCCCACTTCTTCGGATGCAAGTGGTGGAAATTTCCTGGGGCAGGTATATATAAGCAAGCAAGAAGCAAGCTAGAGATAACGAGGTTAGATCAATCAGGGTGGATGAGGCCCTGTTCTAGCAGTTGAAGTGTGAAAACCAAGGGAGGAGAAACTGGTTCTGTAATTGGCAAGCCATTCACAGTCTTTGTTTAGTCCTGAGCTGATGGTGTCAAATTTGCAGATGAACTGGAGCTCAGCAGTTTCTCTTTGAAGTCTGGTCCTAAAGTTTTTTTGCTGTAGGATGGCCACCTTAAGATCTGCTATTGTGTGGCCAGGGAGGTTGAAGTGTTCTCCTACAGGTTTTTGTATATTGCCATTCCTAATGTCTGATTTGTGTCCATTTATCCTTTTCCTTAGAGACTGTCCAGTTTGGCCGATGTACATAGCAGAGGGGCATTGCTGGCATATGATGGCATATATTACATTGGTGGAAGTGCAGGTGAATGAACCGGTGATGTTGTGGCTGATCTGGTTTGGTCCTGTGATGGTGTTGCTGGTGTAGATATGTGGGCAGAGTTGGCATCAAGGTTTGTTGCATGGATTGGTTCCTGAGCTAGAGTTACTATGGTGCGGTGTGCAGTTGCTGGTGAGAATATGCTTCAGGTTGGCAGGTTGTCTGTGGGCGAGGACTGGTCTGCCACCCAAGGCCTGTGAAAGTGTGGGATCATTGTCCAGGATGGGTTGTAGATCCCTGATGATGCGTTGTAGGGGTTTTAGCTGGGGACTGTATGTGATGGCCAGTGGAGTCCTGTTGGTTTCTTTCTTGGGTTTGTCTTCCAGTAGGAGGCTTCTGGGTACACGTCTGGCTCTGTTGATCTGTTTCCTTATTTCCTCGTGTGGGTACTGTAGTCTTGAGAATGCTTGGTGGAGATTTTCTAGGTGTTGGTCTCTGTCTGCGGGGTTAGAGCAGATACGGTTGTACCTCAGTGCTTGGCTGTAGACAATGGATCTTGTGGTGTGTCCGGGATGGAAGCTGGAGGCATGAAGGTAGGCATAGCGGTCGGTAGGTTTTCGGTATAGGGTGGTGTTGATGTGACCATCACTTTATTTGCACCGTGGTGTCTAGGAAGTGGACCTCCCGTGTAGATTGGTCCAGGCTGAGGTTGATGGAGGGGTGGAAGCTGTTGAAATCGTGGTGGAATTTTTCCAGAGTCTCCTTCCCATGGGTCCAGATGATGAAGATGTCATCGATGTAGCGTAGGTAGAGAAGGGGCGTGAGTGGACGAGAGCTGAGGAAGCGTTGTTCCAGGTCGGCCATAAAAATATTGGCATATTGTGGGGCCATACGGGTGCCCATAGCAGTGCCACTGATCTGGAGATATATATTGTCAGCAAATTTGAAATAGTTGTGTGTGAGGATAAAGCCACAGAGCTCAGCAACCAGGTGTGCTGTGGCATCATCAGGGATACTGTTCCTGACAGCTTGTATTCCATCAGTGTGTGGGATGTTTGTGTAGAGAGCCTCTACATCCATGGTGGCCAGGATGGTGTTTTCTGGAAGGTCACCAATGCATTGTAGTTTCCTCAGGAAATCAGTGGTTGTCACGGAGATAGCTGGGAGTGCTGGTAGCTGGTCTGAGTAGAGAGTCTACATATCCAGACAGTCCTTCAGTGAGAGTTCCAATGCCCGAGATGATGGGGTGTCCAGGATTTCCGGGTTTGTGGAAACCAACAGGACTCCACTGGCCATCACATACAGTCCCCAGCTAAAACCCCTACAACGCATCATCAGGGATCTACAACCCATCCTGGACAATGATCCCACACTTTCACAGGCCTTGGGTGGCAGACCAGTCCTCGCCCACAGACAACCTGCCAACCTGAAGCATATTCTCACCAGCAACTGCACACCGCACCATAGTAACTCTAGCTCAGGAACCAATCCATGCAACAAACCTCGATGCCAACTCTGCCCACATATCTACACCAGCAACACCATCACAGGACCAAACCAGATCAGCCACAACATCACCGGTTCATTCACCTGCACTTCCACCAATGTAATATATGCCATTATATGCCAGCAATGCCCCTCTGCTATGTACATCGGCCAAACTGGACAGTCTCTAAGGAAAAGGATAAATGGACACAAATCAGACATTAGGAATGGCAATATACAAAAACCTGTAGGAGAACACTTCAACCTCCCTGGCCACACAATAGCAGATCTTAAGGTGGCCATCCTACAGCAAAAAAACTTTAGGACCAGACTTCAAAGAGAAACTGCTGAGCTCCAGTTCATCTGCAAATTTGACACCATCAGCTCAGGACTAAACAAAGACTGTGAATGGCTTGCCAATTACAGAACCAGTTTCTCCTCCCTTGGTTTTCACACTTCAAACTGCTAGAACAGGGCCTCATCTTCCCTGATTGATCTAACCTCGTTATCTCTAGCTTGCTTCTTGCTTGCTTTATATATACCTGCCCCAGGAAATTTCCACCACTTGCATCCGAAGAAGTGGGCATTCACCCACGAAAGCTCATGCTGCAAAACGTCTGTTAGTCTATAAGGTGCCACAGGATTCTTTGCTGCTGTTCCTTAGCTAATTTCCACTTGCATTACATTTCTGGAATAAGTGGTAGTTTAAAAGAAAAAGCAAACCAGAGTGACTTCTGTAGGAAGGAGCAGATGGACAAATCTGAAACTGCTCAAATAAATAACCAGAGAAGCACAATGCTGACTAAAATACAGAAGGGGGGGGGGGGGAAGAAAACACACATGACTATTTTCACTAGATACAGAACCAGGCAAATTGGGGATGGCATAGTATTTACCAGAGGTGGTTTTTACCATCCTGGGAAAAACTAGTTATTCCCAGTTTTAAGGCACTTTCTATTTTAAAAACTGTTTCATTGATGCACACATTACACTTAATTTTTATTACCTATTCAAATCATTGATTGATTTAAGGTTGTACGAACAAAAAGTATAACCGCAGCGGGTGTAATACTAGTATGTAATTAGAATATTAAACATGAGAATGTCTCTATATAGTTTCGTTCAGTATCTTCTCAAGAAAGTTATACATGTCATTACTCATATAAACAAATTTTGAAAAGTAAAAACATTTGATCATAGGAAAATGACAAAATAGTGCAGGGTTGTAGGCTTGACAGCATTAAGCAATCAGAAGCACCCAGAGTCGCAGACAGCAGTCCAGATCCATTTGGCCATACAGCATTTTGAAGCAGAAGACGGACTCTCTCATGTAAAGGATTGACTGGGCCTATTCTTCAGTTTTGAAAGCTTGAAAAGATTTGTCTTATGCTTGCTGGACACTGATGCAATTATTTCCCCCAGCTTCCTGATTTAAACAGTGTTTAAGCCAGTATTTACCAGTCCCCTGTCCTGAATGAGTTTTTCCCTGGGAAACTGCCAAAATAAACAAACAGATTGAAATATTAAACAAATTTGCTTTCCATGATGATTCTAGTAAATAAGTCTGATCACATCTCTCGTAGACAGCAGAACATAAGCCAATACTCTTGAATTCACAAACAAGCACCCATCCTGGCTTCGCAGTTGCACTCAACCAGTAGGGCCATATCACATGACCTATGTGCTCATTGGAACCAACCAACACAAGTCAAATATCCAATATTCATAAACCACTCATGCATAATCTAACCAGGAACTGTAAAAGTTATTCAGGATTGTTTAGAATAATGAATATCAAGGAACCTTTAATTTGCTCAAAGACAATTTGTGAATGGAAAAAAGATTTTAAAAACTCAAGTTACTCACTGCAAATTATTTCCCCAGTTCGTGTTACAACCCGGCATTATTAAAAAAAATCCCCCCCCCCCCCGAAAGGCAAGCACTTGATCAGTGTAAGTGCTACTTTGAGTATATACAGGATGTTGCTGAAACTCTAAAAGTTGCTCACAGAGTTTGTTGGCTGATGGTCAACAAAAAGTTGAAGTGGCTCATGGCTAAGAGCCAGTTATTTTTATTATTGAACCAATAGAACAAATCAGATTACACCCGGGGGGTTGGATTTGTTGTTTTACACAGTCCATTGGACATGAAACAAGCCTCTTATTCCAGGTTCATAAACTATGTTGCACCTTCAAGACAAGCTGATGCCCTACACAGCAAAAAAACCCAACCAACCAAACCCCACATCGGTGAGTCTCAGAGCCTGGGGCAACAGACTCGAGCTCACACTGTGCGGCTAAAAATGGAACGTTTATACTGCTACGTTTAGCCCTGTAGCACAACCCCGAGTCAGTTGACTTGAGCTCTGAGACTCGCTTTCCCCCAGTGTCGACGTACCCTAAGTAATTGCAGTAGAGGGTTAAGTTCTCAAATGGTCACAAGAAAGGGAGTGAGGTAGGCAGGGGAGACCGTAAAGGATTTTCTGTTTTTTCTCTCCTTCAATGAGTTCCTCCCACAAAGTCATAATTACCCAATGCATAATGATGTACACCTAGGAGTCAGGATTCTATTCCTTCCTCTGCTGTTCACTCATTGCACCACCGTAGGCAAGGCAACTTCTCTATGTCTCAGTGTCAAGTACGTCGAGCTCTGCGGTTGGAGAGTCCCATAGAACTGCTTGATGGTATTAATAAAAAAGGGCCAGTAAAGAGATGCTGCTCCTTACTATGAACTCAGAGGTAAAGCGCTTGCATTTCAGTGGGGTTTGATGCCCAGGCTAAGAGTTTATATCACAAAATTCAACTCAGAGGGAAGATTGAGAACATAAGAATGGTCAGACTGGGTCAGACCAACAGTCCATCCAGCCCAATATCCGGTCTTCTGAGGAGTGGCCGGGGCCAGGTGCTTCAGAGGTAATGAACAGAACAGGGCAATTTCTCAAGTGATCCCTGTCATCCAGTTGCAGCTTCTGGCAGTCAGAGATTTAGGGACACCCAGAGCATGGGCTTGGATTCCTGACCATCTTGGCTTACAGGTCCATCAATTGCTATCCTCCGTGAATTTAATCTTTTTCTGAACCCAGTTGTACTTTTGGCCTTCACAACATCCCGAGGCAATGAGTTCCACAAGTTGACTGTGTGTTATGTGATGACGTACTTCCTTTTGTTTGTTTTAAACCTGCTGCCTATTAATTTCATTGGGTGATCCCTTGTTATGTTATGTTATGTGAAGGGGTAAATAACACTTCCCTACTCACTCTCTCCACATCATTAATGATTTTATAGACTTCTATCACACACACCCCATATCATCTCTTTCATAGAATCATAGAACTGGAAGGGACCCCGAGAGGTCATCTAGTCCAGTCCCCTGCACTCAAGGCAGCACTAAGTATTATCTAGACCATCCCTGACAGGTGTTTGTCCAACCTGCTCTTAAAAATCCCCATAAGCTAAACAGTCCCAATCTTTTTAGTCTCTCCTCACATGGAAGCTGTTCCAGACACCTAATTAATTGTGTTGCCCTTTCTGCACTCTTTCCAATTCTAATTAGGGCTGTCGATGAATTGCAGTTAACTAATGTGATTAAATCAAAAAAATGATTTGCGATAAAAAAATTATTTGCAATTAATTGCAGTTTTAATTGCACTGTTAAACAATAGAATAACAATTGAAATTTATTAAATATTTTGGATGTTTCTACATTTTCATATATATTGTATTGTGTTGTAATTGAAATCAAAGTGTATATTATTGTTGATTACAAATATCTGCACTGTAAAAATGATAATAGTATTTCTCAATTCACCTCATACAAGTACCGTAGTGCAATCTCTGTTGTGAAAGTGCAATTTACAAATGTAGATTTTTTTTGTTACATATCTGCAGTCAAAAACAAAGCAATGTAAAACTTCAGAGCCTACAAGTCCACCCAATCCTAAGCCAATCACCAAGACAAACAAGGGACATATGAATCTTCAGCACATCTGGCACATAAATATCTTGCAACGCCAGCTACAACAGTGCCATGCAAACACCTGTTCTCACTTTCAGGTGACATTGTAAACAAGACACAGGCATTATCGCCTGCAAATGTAAACAAACTTGTTTGTCTTAGCGATTGGCTGAATAAGAAGTAGGACTGAGTGGACTTGCAGGCTCTAAAATTTTACATTGTTTTATTTTTAATGCAGTTTTTTCTGTACCGAATTCTACATTTGTAAATTCAACTTTAATGATAAAGAGACTGCACTACAGTACTTGTATTAGGTGAACTGAAAAATACTATTTCTTTTATTATTTTACAGTGCAAATACTCGTAATCAAAAATATAAAGTGAGCACTGTACACTTTGTATTCTGTAACTGAAATCAATATATTTGAAAATGTGGAAAACATCCAAAAATATTTAAATAATGGTATTCTATTAATTTTTAATTGTGCATTTAATCGCGATTAATTTTTTTAATCACTTGACAGCCCTAATTCTAATGTATCTTTTTGACTTGTGGTGACCAGAACTGTACATGTATTCAAGATATGGGCATATTATGGATGTATATACTGGCATTATAATATTTTCTGTATTATCTAACTTCCTAATGGCTCCTAACATTGTCAGCTTTCTTGACCACTGCTGTACATTGAGCAGATGTTTTCAGAGAACTATCCACAATGACTTCAAGATCTCTTTCTTGAGTGGTTACAGCCAAGGCTGTGTCTACACTGCCACTGTACAGCGCTGCAACTTTCTCACTCAGGGCGTGAAAAAACACCCAACAGCCTTTGGTGAGAGACCTTGTCAACGGCTTTCTGAAATTTCAAGTACACTATATCCACTGGATTATCCTCGTCCACATCTGTTGACATGCTCAATGAATTCTAGTAGATTGGTGAGACATGATTTACAAATGCCATGTTGACTCTTCCACAATATACCATGTTCATATGTGACTGATAATTCTGTTCTTTACTATAGTTTCAACCAGTTCACTTGGTGCTGAAATTAGGCTTACTGGCCCATAATTGCCAGGATCGCCTCCAGAGCTTTTTTTAAAAAATTGGCATCACATTAGCTATCCATCAGTCATCTGGTACAGAGGCTTTATTAAGCAATAGGTTACATACCAGTTAGCAGTTCTGCAATTTCACATTTGAGTTCCTTCAGAACTCTTGGGTGAAGACCAGCTTGTCCTGGCGACTTATTACTGTTTAATTTATGGATATGGATAGAGAACTCTTTAATGTTTTTAAGGAGGTAAATACTAATAGGAACTGTATGATCATGGGAGACTTTAACTTCCCGGATATAGATTGGGGAACAAATGCTAGTAATAATAATAGGGCTCAGCTTTTCCTAGACGTGATAGCTGATGAATTCCTTCATCAAGTAGTAGCTGAACCGACGAGGGGGGATGACATTTTAGATTTGGTTTTGGTGAGTAGTGAGGACCTTGTTGAGGAAATGGTTGTGGGGACAACCTTGGCTCGAGTGATCATGAGCAAATTCGGTTCAAAATAAATGGAAGGATAAACAAAATTGCATCTGAGACTAAGGTTTACGATTTCAAAAGGGCTAATTTTACTAAATTAAGGCGACTAGTTAGGGAAGTGGATTGGACTAACATATTTAGGGATCTAAAGGCGGAAGACGCCTGGGATTATTTCAGGTTGAAGTTGCAGGAGCTGTCAGAGGCCTGTATCCCGAGAAAGGGAAAACGGTCCTTAGGTAGCAGTTTTAGACCGAGCTGGATGAGCAAGCGTCTCAGAGGGGTGATTAAGAAAAAACAGAAAGCGTACAAGGAGTGGAAGATGGGAGGGATCAGCAAAGAAACCTACCTTATTGAGGTCAGAAGGTGTAGGGATGCAGTGAGAAAGGCCAAAAGCTGGGTAGAGATGGACCTTGCGAAGGGAATTAAAACCAATAGTAAAAGGTTTTTTAGCCATATAAATAGGAAGAAAACCAAGAAAGAAGAAGTGGGACCACTTAAAACTGTAAACGGAGTGGAGATTAAGGATAAGCTAGGCATGGCACAATATCTAAACGAATATATTTGCCTCGGTCTTTAATGAGGCTAATGAAGGGCTTAGGAATAGTGGCAGAGTGACTGATGGGAATGAAGGTGCGGGGTTGGAAATTACAGTATCCGAGGTAGAAGCCAAACTTGAACAGCTTAACGGTAGTAAATCAGGTGGCCCGGATAATCTTCATCCTAGAATATTAAAGGAATTGGCGAGTGAAATTGCAAGCCCGTTAGCGATAATTTTTAACGAATCTCTAAACTCGGGGGTTGTACCGTTTGACTGGAGATTAGCTAAGATAGTTCCTATTTTCAAGAAGGGGAAAAAAAGTGACCCGGGAAACTACAGGCCTGTTAGTTTAACATCTGTAGTATGTAAAGTCATGGAAAAAATATTAAAGGAGAGAGTAGTTACAGACCTTGAGGTCAGTGGCAATTGGGACAAATTACAACATGGTTTTACGAAAGGTAGATCGTGCCAAACCAACCTGATCTCCTTCTTTGAGTAAAGTAACAGATTTTTTAGACAAGGGAAATGCGGTGGATCTAATATATCTTGATTTCAGTAAGGCGTTTGATACGGTACCACATGAAGAATTACTGGTTAAATTGGAAAAGATGGGGATCGAAATGAAAATCCAGAGGTGGATAAGGAACTGGTTAAAGGGGAGACTGCAGCGGATCGTATTGAAAGGTGATCTGTCGGGTTGGAGGGAGGTTACCAGTGGAGTTCCTCAAGGTTCGGTTTTGGGTCCGATCTTATTCAATCTATTTATCACTGACCTTGGAACCAAAAGTAGGAGTGGGCTGATAATGTTTGCGGATGACACGAAGTTGGGAGGTATTGCCAATTCGGAGAAGGATCGGGATATCCTCCAGGGAGATTTGGATGACCTTGTAAACTGGAGTATTAGTAATAGGATGAAATTCAATAGTGAGAAGTGTAAGGTTATGCATTTAGGGATGACTAACAGGAATTTTAGTTATAAGCTGGGGACGCACCAGTTGGAAGTAATGGAAGAGGAGAAGGACCTCGGAGTCCTAGTTGATCGCAGGATGACTATGAGTCGGCAATGTGATGTGGCCGTTAAAAAAGCTAATGCGGTCTTGGGATGCATTAGGCAAGGTATTTCTAGTAGAGATAAGGAGGTGCTAGTCCCGTTATACAAGGCGTTGGTGAGACCTCATTTGGAGTACTGTGTGCAGTTTTGGTCTCCCATGTTTAAGAAGGATGAATTCAAACTGAAACAGGTACAAAGAAGGGCCACTAGAATGATCTGAGGAATGGAAAGCCTGTCGTATGAAAGGAGACTTGAGGAGCTCGGTTTGTTTTCCTTAACCAAAAGAAGGTTGAGAGGAGATATGATTGCTCTCTTTAAATATATCAGAGGGATAAATACCAGGGAGGGAGAGGAATTATTTCAGCTCAGTACTAATGTGGACACGAGAACAAATGGATATAAATTGGCAGTCGGGAAGTTTAGGCTTGAAATTAGACGAAGGTTTCTAACCATCAGGGGAGTGAAATTCTGGAACAGCCTACCGAGGGAAACAGTGGGGGCGAAGGACCTCTCTGGCTTTAAGATTAAGCTTGATAAGTTTATGGAGGGAATGGTTTGATAGGAGAACGTGATTTGGTCAATAACGTGCGACCACTGGTAATTAGTACCGAGGGTCAATGTTGGGATACTGAAAGTCTTTTTCCTGAGGGTCTGGCTGGAGAGTCTTGCCCGCATGCTCGGGGTTCAGCTGATCGCCATATTTGGGGTCGGGAAGGAATTTTCCTCCAGGGTAGATTGGCAGTGGCCCTGGAGGTTTTTCACCTTCCTCCGCAGCATGGGGCAGGGGTCGCTTGCTGGAGGATTATCTGCTACTTGAAGTCTTTAAATCAGGATTTGGGGACTTCAACAGCTGAGTCAAGGGAGAGAATTATTTCAGGAGTGGGTGGGTCAGCTTTTGTGGCCTGCATCTTGCGGGAGGTCAGACTAGATGATCATAATGGTCCCTTCTGATCTTAAGTTCTATGATTCTATCAACATGTTCCAAAACGTCTATTGACACCTCAACCTGGAGCAGTTCCTCAGATCTGTCACCTGAAAAGAATGGCTCACGCATGGGAAAACAAGGTTCTGGTTTCAGGAAGATCATCACTGCAACTTGATGAAAGGCAGGTGAACTCCTAATGGGACTTTTGGAAGAGCTGCAACAGGTTGCAGTTAGTCTGGAGATGGTGGAGGAACATTTGCCTTCTAACCACCTAATTCTAGGCATATTGTACAGAAGAGGCCTAAGAGAGACCTTTATACTGGTATTTTCAAAAGGATGCTCACTGTGGTGAATGTTCTGCAGCCACAGCTCAGCAAGCTTTCCACAAGCGTGTTCTAAAACCTCCTATTACACTCCACAACCCATGCGAGATGAACCATCCGTTTTTAAGTGTTTTGCCGCTGTAATGACTCACTGCTACACACAGCTCTGAAACTGCCAACACCACTGAAATCGACTAAACCCTCTTTTACAACACAGCCTGATGAGAGCTGAGTGCGTGTAAACCACCAATAATTATGCCAGGGATTAGTACTGCTTATTAAACACAAACAACCCCCACCCCAGACTGTCCAGGGCTAGTTAAAACCTACATTCCCTCTCTCTGAGAAGGAGGCCCATTAAACCAGATGTGAGATCTAGTCCAGCCTCACCACTGACCTCCTGTGACTTTCGGCGAGTCATTTTGCCTGGGTCTCAGCATCTCAGTTACGTGGCAATAGCACTTGACTTCACAGGGCTATTACAGGATTTAATTCATTCACATCTATCAAGCACTTGGGAAGTCTGGATGGAGATGCTGAAGAGTGCAACGTGTTAGTTCTCAAACCACAAATGGGCAGGTGGAAGAGGTCATACTATTGTTAATAGGGGATTAACTTTCAACACCATCCCGCCCCTTTGAGGGGGATATTATTATTTCCCTTTTAACACAGAGGAAATGAAGACTAAAGCAGTGAGATTCCTCTGTGGCCTGGACAAAGTAGATCTAACTACAAAGCAGGATGGATAAAAATCAATGATTTTTTTAATTTAAATCAGATTTTTTTTGATAAAATGCTTTTTGAAGAAAAAACCTATCTAAAGATAGTTTTAATTAAGATACATTATAGCTGAAAGATATCTCATCATGGAATAGGGATTATAAATTCTAATTCTATAATATGAGACAATATATTCATGTAATGTTTAAGAAAAGTTTTGTAAATGAGTTCCAATAGTTCATGGATTAGGGATACAATCTTATGGGGTTCCAGGGGCCTCTGTATAGATCAGGGGTTGGCAACCTTTCAGAAGTGCTGTGCTGAGTCTTCATTTATTCACTTTAATTTAAGGTTTCACGTGCCGGTAATACATATTAATGTTTTTTAGAAGGTCTCTTTCTATAAGTCTATATATTATATAACTAAACTAGTGTTGTATTGTAAAACAAACAAGGTGTTCACAATGTTTAAGAAGCTTCATTTAAAATTAAATTAAAAATGTTGATCTTATGCCGCCAGCCCACTCTGCCCGCTGCTGGTCTGGGATTCTGTTCACCTAGGCCCGGCAGCAGGCTGAGTGGGGCCTGCGGCCAGGACCCCGGTCCGGCAGCAGGCTGTGCGGGGCCGGCGGCTGGGACCGCAGACCAATAGTGGGCTGAGCGGCTATTTTCTTCCTTTGGACTAATTGAAAATCATTTGGGACCTGAAAAAGCAGGAAAGTTTGGTTCTTTTCCAGATTATGAACAAACAGGAAAATAAAAGGAGACGGCAACTGAGTTAGATGCAGAAGCCAATATTTAAAGTTTCTCATATTGATCTGGCTGACATAGTCGATTTAATTTGTGGTTTTTTTTTAAATATTTCATTTAACTATTTTAGTAAAACAATTTTAATAAAAACAAACCTGATTTTAAAAAACTTGAACGTTTAAATTCAAAAATTCACATGCTTGTTTTGTTTGTTGCGTATGCTGTTGAAGAAAAAAATCCAGAATACTTAACATTGTTATTTTAGTTAAATAAAACAATTTAAATGTCTGTCTGGTGATGTTCTCCACCTAATACAGCATGACAAGAAAATCCTCCAAATATTAATGATTAACCTGTTAAACTGGAGATAGTTCACCTCCCAATGACTGCATAAATATCTGCTTCAATTACATTTGGTAAATGAAATAACCAATCATTCATTTTCTGACACAGCTGTAAAACTCACCTGAAAAGTTTTCAAAATAAATCACTGTTTAAAAATGTATAATGTGTACCTTCTAAAAATGAAACCTACATTTATCTCTGAGTTGTGAAGAATATGTATTAAGGTTATAACAACCAACAAGAATGCACTTTTACGTACAGATCCATGATTAAATCAAGTCTTCCTGACTAGTGATTTAAATCATGATTTAAATCAAATCCACCCTGATACAAAGTTCACCTCTCTCAAACGGGTAGTTGAGAGGAGTCCTGTAAAGAACGGTTAAGACTAGTGGTTCTCAGCCAAGGGTCCGGGGCCCCCAGATGGCCATGAGCAGATTTGAGGGGGTCTGCCAAGCAAAGCCAGAATTAGACTCACAGGGAAGAAAGCAGAAGACCCACCGCCTGGGGCTGAAGCCTGGAGCCCTGCCACCCAGGCCTGGGGCTGAAGCCTGAGCAATGTAGCTTTATGGGTGCCCCAGTGGCACGGGGCCGAAGGCAACTGCCCTGCTTGCTACCCCCTAATGCCAGCCCTGGCTTTTGTATGCAGAAAAGCAGTTGTGGCACAAGTGGGCTGTGGAATTTTTATTGCATGTTAGGGGAGAGGGGGAGAGAAGAGGGGCAGGACACAAAAGGTTGAGAACCCCTGGTTTAGACTAATGACACACTATGTTCTGAATGGAAACTAATTCCACCCCAATCCATTCACCGGACCAAGGCCGTATCTTTTTGAGGAACAGCTTAGCTACCTCCTACAAAATCTTTCCACTAGAGCTGTGTGTGTGTGTGATATCCCTCTAAGAGCATCAAGCCTGGAGAGCACTAATAAAAAGTGACAGAGCCAGCAGTGCTGTTAACCTGGAGACGGGCTAGGTTCTTAAGGAAAACATTTGCACTACAACACGCGAAACAGGAGCATAGTCCAAAGCTAGAAAAAAAGATTTCTGAAATCAAAGAAACAAGACCTTTCATGAGATGAGATGGGAGAGTTATTTCTCTATAAACCGAAAAGGGATCCTTTGAAGTAGGTCGATCGTCTTGCTAGAAATCCGATCTGCCCCACTGTCTGAGCAGTAGTTTTATAGAGAAATTGCTTGTTCAGTCACTATGGATTGTTTTTTTTAGTGACAGTAACTTAGGGGGGGGGAGGGGGAGTAGCGCAGAGGGAATAGTTACAGATTGCTAAATTAAGGAAGACAACAAAGCTAAAAAGGAAAACTGTGGTCCACTAATTTATTACACCAGGCAACCTGCCAAACCCAGATAAACGCACATATGAACCATAACCAATCGGAATAAGGCTGGAGCCCAAATCACAAATTTACAACAGGGATGGGACCAGATGATAAACCCCCACCCTGAAGGGAGAAGCCTTGAGTAGGAGATTTGACAGCCCTGCCTGCACTTCTCGAGGAGAGATTCTGTAAATTCGAGGGCAAATATAGTATGGTCTACAGAGTCCTACAAAGCAGTCAGTCGGCTGATGTCGTTATCTTTAGTGCAGTGGTGCAGCCCTCAGGGACTTCCGGTCCCAAAATTCAGTAAGTCATCTTGATAGAAGGCAGCTCTCCATGGGCTTCTCTCAACTGTTTTTAGTCACGCACGCCCACTCTGGTTTTGTACAGTTTCCCATTTTGCCCCAATGCCTGAATGAGCCTTATTCAACACAGGTCAAAAAACCATCTGTAACGATCACCACACGCACTGTGCTTGTTGTTTGTACTGTACCATAACATGCCAGCCTGTGCCCGCAGATTGTTCGCAGCCTATGGAGACAACAGGTCTCAGTATGCACAGTGCTTCTACTTGGATCGAAATGTAGTGTTGTATATCTGTCATCTTTGCAGGCTGCACCTCCTCACTAATGAGAGGATGGCAGCACCCAATGTGCTTAACAGTGAGAGTAATTAACAGAGTGGATTTGATTTAAATCACTAGTCAGGAAGACTTGATTTAATCAAGGTTTTCTACATAAAAGTCCATTCTGAGTTCCCTTGCTGCCCCCATGTATGTGCCGGGATCTACACTTTTGGGAGGGTCTGAGGCCCCTCCCTGCCCCTCATGTGAGTCAGGATCTGGGGTAGTCCTGGCCCCTTTGGATGAGGAGCTGAGAACGGGTATACTTCATACATATCACAGGCACTCAGGAGGGGGACGGGAACACCCACTGAGATTAATGGAGCAGGTCACAGTCTCAGAGATGTTGTGTTCACCTCCATGGGGTGTTCTCATTGAGCTGAGAACAGCACATTGAGGTGAATAGGCCATTTCGCACCTCCAGCGCTGCAGATGGATGTGTAAAGGAGGTCTCTCTCTCCATCATCTCTATCTTCCTGTCGCCCAGTCTACACTATAAAGCTAGATCAATGCAAGGCAGCTTACAGAGACCTACCTGTGCATGTGTCTACACTCAATTGGTCTCCCATCGATGTAACTGCAAATTGCCCCATTGAGCCAACTGACGCCTGGTCTACACTACAGAATTACTCCGGTATAACTACATTGCTCAAGGGTGTGAATAAGTCACACCCCTGAACATAGTTACCAACCTACACGACAATGTAGACAGCCTCTCGTGGAGGTCGATTAACTAAGCCAACAGGAGAAGCTCTCACCCGTCATCTTAAGAGTGTCTTCGTTAACGTGGTGGAGGATGAGAAGAGGAGTTTGGGCGGCAGGTGACTGGGGGATCCCAGCTGCGCAGTGAGCCAGATCCTATTTTTGACTCCACTGCAGTCCAGCCAGTTGGGCACGGGCGAGCCTGATGCAGGCAAAAGAATCCTGGGTAAGTGTACATTTTCAGTTGCAGGGATGGTGCCCCCCAAAGTAGCAGGACACATTTCTGACTCAATAATTTACTCGAGAGGTAGTAGTCCAACCAAGAGGGAGAGCTGATATCTGCTTTTCATTCCCCGCTAGAGAGTTAGGCGGGATAGAAAGGGGCATTTGGAACACTTTTTCTATGGACAACAGGGACGTCCCTTGACTCCTCCTGTGAGAGTATATAATACATGTTAAAAATGCTCATTCCCAGCCTCCCTGAGCCTGATAGTTGAGTTCTAATAGCCTTTGTATTTGGCTATTCAAATTCAGCAGACAGCCACTTCACCTCCACCCTCCGCCGGCGGAAACTGTTCCCTCTTTGCTTCTCAGATATTATGCAGGACACAGCAGGCAGCTATAACCACTGGGATATTTTACTCAGCAAGGTCCAATCTGTGAGTAAACAACGCCAGCGTCCCTTCAAATGACCAAAAACACTTTCAACTGTCATTCTGCACCTGCTAAACTGGCAGTTGAATCCTTCCTTGGTGCTGTCAAGGTGACCAGAGTATGGCTTCATGAGTCAAGGAAGAAAGGGGTACGCTGAGTCCCGCAGAATCTATTGGCTTTTCAACATTTCCAGTGGTAATCCGCCAGTTAGGAAAGGAAGCCCCTGTTTGTTTGCAGCTTTCTGAAAAAATCCTGTATTCTTAAGGATGTGAATATCATACGCCTTCCTTGAGCAGCCCACACTGATGTCAGTGAAACATCCCTGGTAATCCACCAGTTTGCAAAACCATAGAAAAGTAGCCCTTTCTGTTAACGTATGCTGTGGTAAGGTGGCCTGGCGACAACAGAGGGACGTGTGTGCTATCGCCCCTCCTGCAGTTCAGGATCCCGACTGCTGCAAATCCATCCATCCACTATGTCCTGCACACTGCCCCGAGTCACAGTCCTGCATAGCAGGAGGCGATTAATGGCCCACCACACTTGCATAAGAGCAACCCCCACGATGGATTTCCCCACTCCTAACTGACTCCCGACTGACGGGTAACAGCCTGGCACTGCAAGTTTCCAGAGTGCAATTGCCATCCACTTCCCCACTGTCAGGGCAGTTCTCATTTTGGTGTCCCTACCCTAGAGGACTGGGCTAAACAGATCCAGGAATGTGTCCTGCAGTCACTGCTCATCAGCCCAAACCTGCATTATGATGCGATCCCACTAGTCAGTGCTTGTTTCTCAGGCCCGGAAGCGGCACTCCACCATCTGCAGCTGCTCCATGAATGACACTAACAACCTAGACTTGGTTCTTGCTGTGTCCCATGGCAACCTGTCCTCCAAACAACAGTTATCTTCCCCACCCACTCAGTTGTTTTTGCGGCTCTGAAAATACTACAGGATTGTGCGTCCTGTGCTTGTTACATTCATGACAATGAGCTGTGCAGGCTCCATGCTTCTGTCAGACGGCAGAGAATGAGGAGTGTGCCACGGGTTTATGGGATTTTGAAAAAAGGTACAAAAATTATGGGATACAGATATTGTGCGATGGAAACAGTCGCAAACTGGGAAATTGACCTGTGCTCCCAATTACCTCTGTGCAGCTCATTTTGGCCCCATCATGCATTGCCAAAACTTCCCAAAAGGCCACGTGCTGGAAGATGGTAAATTTCAGTGAGATAACTACCCATGGTGCACTGCACTTCATTGACATAAGCTCTCCTATGGAGTATGTGCATCGCCGAAACACAGAGCCAAGTACACACACACACACAAGCGATGTACTACCTATGGCCTGTTTAAAGGACAATGTGCTCTAAAATCTGCACACTTGCATGGCTTTTCTTGAAATGTGTAATGCCTTATGGGAGCGCACAGCAGGGTTAGTGACCCAAATTTGAGGTCACTGAGCTGGGGTTCCAGAGATACGATGAGCCCTGAGAAAACTGCTGTTTTGCAAAGAGTTTCTAGGTAGATTTTAATTTGCACCAAGCTAGAGAGCAAACTATTATTGTGATGTGGGTCAAAATAGTCTCAGTCTGTCAGTTTTTACCCAACGTAGTGCATGGCACCCACTAAGTCTTAAAGAACCCAAATTGTAAACAGTATTTAAGACCCTGTTCACTACTTTGCTTGCATAGATGTGCAGTCTGGAAGATTACAGGGTGCCTGCATCAATAAAGAAAAAACATGAGAGGATTTCTATGCAGCCACTTTATGCTTGCGGGGGTAGTTCTAGGGAAGATGCCAACACCACTGCCCATGATGAACACTCCACCACTGATGTTTCAAGCCTGAACCTTTGTAGACCTGTGCAATAAATATGTAATAACCTACATTGCTTGATACAAAAAGATGTATTTTTGTATCCTCTGATGTGAGTGGGCAAGGGAAAGAGCAGCATGCATACCGTCAGGATCCAGTATGCATCATTTCAATGCCTCCACCATTTAGTGTGGGTACACGTACCATGCAGACCACACCTGGAGCATATCTAAATAATTCCCCATCAGCTACTGTCAGCTCCAGGGGATAGAAGGAATCCTCACGCTGAATGAATGGGTAGGAGGAGGTGAAGAGCTTGCACATTTCAGCAACTGGCATTGGCAGAGTAAAGGTGTGTGTGCATTAGAGCATTGCTGAAAATGGGTAGGGTTAAGGTTGCATGGGCGTCCTTAACTGTGCATTTCCTGATTTTCAGAAGTTTGAGATTTACTCAACACTCTGTAACAGGCCAACATACCACCAAGGAAACTTCACTCTTTATGAATATAGCTTTTTTGCCACTGAATTAGAATATTGGTCTGTTGAGTTAAAAATATCATCTCACTATAACAGGCTGCAGCAGAGACATGGGGCTATTAAAAGATTACAAAATGGGCCTATATGGAAAAGCGATAGATGTGATAAGAGTTTTAACTCAGACCCATGTGACATTATCATAAGAAAATTAAGTAAATGTGGGTGAAATGAAATTACTGTAAGGTGGGTGCACAGCTGGTTGAAAGATGGTGCTCAAAGAGTAGTTATCAACGTTCGCTGTCAAACTGTAAGGATTTATCTAGTGGGGTTACTCAGGAGGTCAGTCCTAGGCCCGATACTATTCAATGTGTTCTTTAATTACTTCAATAATGGAGTGGAGAGTATGCTTATAAAATCCGCAGATGACACCAAGCTGGGAGGGGTTGCAAGCACTTTGGAGAACAGGATTAGAATTCAAAATGACCTTGAGAAATGGGAGAATTGGTCTGAAATCAACAAGATGAAATTCAATAAAGATAAGCACTTAGATAATCAAATGCATAACTACAAAATGGGGAATAACTGGCCAGGTGGTAACACTGCTGATAAGGATCTGGTGGAGGGCATAGTGGATCACAAAGTGAATATAAACCAACAATGTGGCGCTGTTCAGAAAAATGCTAATATTCTGGGGTGTGTTAACAGGAGTGTTCTATAGAAGACACAGGAGGTAACTGTCCCACTCTGCTCAGCACTGGTGAGGCCTCAGCTGGAGTAGTGTGTCCAGGTCTGGGTGCCGCACTTTAGGAAAAATATGGACAAACTGGAGAGACTCCAGAGGAAAGCAACAAAAATGATCGAAGGCCTAGAAAACCTGATCTAGGAGGAAAGGTTAAAAAAACCTGGGCACGTTTAGTCTTGAAAAAAAGATGACTGAGGCGGGACCTGGTAACAAGTCTTCAAATATGTCACACGCTGTAATAAAGAGTCAAGTCGAAGTTTCCCCAAGCCAATGGCTCATCAGGCTGATGCATTTAAGGCACATCAGTCTCATAGCCAACAGTACACAAGGACACAAGAACAATGTGGCCAGCACCACACCTGACTGCCTATGACTGGCCTAACCTGATGGATCAGGTACCCGTTTTGCAGCCGGGTGAACTGGAGGTAGCCTTTCTGTGTAAGATCACGCAAAACTCAACTGCAGGACCAGACTTCAAAGAGAAACTGCTGAGCTCCAGTTCATCTGCAAATTTGACACCATCAGCTCAGGATTAAACAAAGACTGTAAATGGCTTGCCAACTACAGAACCAGTTTCTCCTCCCTTGGTTTTCACTCAACTGCTAGAAGAGGGCCTCATCCTCCCTGATTGAACTAACCTCGTTATCTCTAGCTTGCTTCTTGCTTGCATATATAAACCTGCCCCTGGAAATTTCCACTACTCGCATCCGAAGAAGTGGGTATTCACCCACGAAAGCTCATGCTTCAAAACGTCTGTTAGTCTATAAGGTGCCACAGGATTCTTTGCTGCTTCTACAGAACCAGACTAACACGGCTACCACTCTGATGCAAAACTCAAAAGTACATTGAGGGTAGGACAATATGTCATCAGCTTAATCTGCAGCAAAAGAGATTTATTAGATATTAGGGGAAACTTTCTAACTATAAGGCTAGTTAAGCACTAGAATAGGCTTCCAAGGGAGACTGTGGACTCACCATCATTGGTCAACCTGTTCTTAAAAACCTCCAAACACCTCTCATAGGGTAGGTTTACACTTACCTTCCGGGTCGTCACGGTGAGTTCGACTTCTCGGAGTTCGAACTGTCGCGTCTGATCTAGACGCGATAGTTCGAACTCCGGAAGCGCTGCGGTCGACTCTGGTACTCCACCACTGCAAACGGCGGTGGCGGAGTCGACGGGGGAGCCGCGGAGTTTGACCCCGCCGTGTTTGGACGGGTGAGTAGTTCGAACTAGGGTACTTCGAATTCAGCTACGCTATTCACGTAGCTGAATTTGCGTACCCTAGTTCGACCCCCCTTCTTAGTGTAGACCAGGCCGTAGATTTGTTCCTGCCTCAGCACCAGGGGCTACACCTGATCACCTCTGGTGGTCCCTTCTAGTCCTGTATTTCTATGGTTCTAACCCATTCCCAGCCCCCGCAACCAGGAGAAAGCATTGGGTGCATACAAGACAATATCCCTGAACCATGACAAGACTGGCAACATTTTATATGGGCTTCTAGCTAATAGATTTAGACCTCTGACTAATGCCTTGTAACACACTGTCTGGCCCTGTCTAGCATCAATCACCTTGAAGATTCAGAAGCCAGGAAACAGTACTCCAAGCTTAGAGATTAGTTGAGAGTTGCCCAACATGTCACTTACAAGGTCCTTAAATGTGGCCTGTAATTGCCATTAGATCTGCCATGTTAGATACAGAGATAGGCTCCGAGAAGCTGCCAGAAAGCAAGCCTGGGCCAATACTTCTTGGAAGGCGAAGGGACTCAAATAAGCAGTGTCAAATCGATGCATCTTATCACACAACACAAAAGAAGGGCTGTTTATAATCCCAGCAAAAATGCAAACACAAGAATTTGTCATTCACATTTCCTCCTTTTCAGACATTGCAAAGATTGTGCGAAAGAAGGGGAGTCTGCCTTTCCTGTCCCCCGTTAAGGAAGTATGCTTCCCTGTGAATGCTCAAGGAGGAAGAAGGGCAGGCCTTTCTGTTTCAACAGAGCGTTTTTGAAAGAAAAAAAGCCTAGAAAAATTCACTCACCAAGTTGGAATTTTACAGGGGAGAAGGGAAAAAAAAATATTTAGAAACCTAGTGGAGCTTTCTGGGGGTTGAGAACTTTCTCCCAATACTGAGGGAGGGAAAGAGGACTCCCTTCAACAATACTTATAATTAAAAAACAAGATAGTAAAATTAGGAAAATATGAGAAAAAAATCACAATATTGCATGGAGTTTGAATAGAACTAATAAAGGGTTATGCATCCAAACAATAAAAGCAGAAGTTTGGATCTAGACCAGAGATAATGAAAGACTTTAACCAACACTATAAACTGACAAGACAGAAGAGGAAGTCAGTAGAAAAGCATCAACCACAATACAATACATGCTCAATACCACAGGTATTGGTAGCAGGTCTCATCAATATATTTTTAGGGACTTCCATGGGCCAATTTATCATTGTGTATATATTAAGTTTTTCTCTAAGTTACAAAGAAATTTTTATTTGTTATAAAGAACAGATCTGTTAATAGATTAAAAAAAGCCATTACAAAAGACAACATCTCTGCTACCGAATAAACTATTAAGACAAAACCACAACAGCAATCAACAGAGGAAGTGAAGTCTCCCCCTACTGTCACAATTCACAGCAGCTCAACAGGGCCAAATTCCGAACTGGAAAAGTACTGGGGTGGAGTCCTAAAGTAATATGCTGTGACCCATGTCTGTTTATCTTGCTATCAGGGCAGGAAAAATTGCCTGTAGTGACGGATGCAAAAATCAAATCTTTCTTACAATTGTAAGATAATCCGAACTGTTAGAATACATAGCAAAAATTAATTTGCTTTACTGTATGTCTTCAACTATACATTTTATCTACTTTTAACCACCACTTGCATACTAGCAAAACTTTTTGTTAACTGCTCCTGAATGTCAGATTCTAACTGGTATGACATAGTGTAATAAAAATGCTTGTGTGTCGGTATAGTACTTTAACATGACTCCGAACTCCTGTTACTAAAAATGTACAATGTGTCACAAAAATCTAGCATTATTACAGAACAAACAGTATCAACACCAAATCCCTGATCTCACTTCAGACAACACAGATAAGAGGAGAAAATATGCACAGTTCTTTCTGGAACAAAGAGATTCTTTCCTTTCAAATATTTGGGACTCCTGAAGGCAACAACAACAAGAAGCCTGGACTCCAATCATATAAGCTGCAGTCGCCAGAATTTGCGGCCTTGTCCGCACTGGCCGGGGTATAGGGTCATGTCCGTGCCCACCGAGCTGGTCTTAAGGCACAGATCAGCAGGCGTGAGCTCGGGGTTGGTCGCGGTCTAGCGCCACCCCCGCTGGCTGCAGGGATCCTGCGGCTCCATAAAGCCCTTTCGGATGCCGGGGGCTGGGACGCACCAGAGAAACACGAGACTGCGCTTATTCCAGGCTGGCGAGCGCGGAGCCCTGACAGGCCGATAACCGGGAATGTCACGGGAGAACAAGCGCCCCAGGCTCCCACGTGGAGGCAGCTCGCCCCCCACCCCACACTGAGAGGGCGCGGAGCCCCCTCCCTCTCTCTGGAAGGGGGGAGAGGCCGAGACACACTCAGTCCCGGCCCGCTGCCCTCCCCACTCGCGTGGCGTGGACCCCAGAGCCCCAGTGCCAGGAACCGCCTCGCCCCCGGCCCCGCTGCGGGAGCCAGACCCCGGCCTCCGATCGCGGCCTCCCCGCAACACGAGGCCTCCAGCCGGCCGCGCTACAGGCCTAGCCCTGCTGCCAGGCCGCCTCCGGCGCACGGGGCCCGCCCCGGCCCAGCTCCGCCCCCAACCCCAGCCGGCTCCGCGCTGGGGCTCGGGGAGCGCGAAGGCCGAACTCGCCGCTCCGAGCCGGGGCCGCCCAGGCTCCGCTGCCGGGAACCCCCGGCCCGGCCTCTCCTCCCCCCCGCCCCCGCCGGGCTCCCCCAGCGCCGCGGCCCGGCCTCTCCTCGCCCCCCCCCCCCGCCGGGCTCCCCCAGCGCCGCGGCCCGGCCTCTCCTCCCCCCCCCCCCCCGCCGGGCTCCCCCAGCGGCCCGGCCCGGCCTCTCCCCCCCCCCCCGCCGGGCTCCCCCAGCGGCCCGGCCCGGCCTCTCCCCCCCCCCCCCGCCGGGCTCCCCCAGCGGCGGGGCCCGGCCTCTCCCCCCCCCCCCCCCCGCCGGGCTCCCCCAGCGGCCCGGCCTCTCCCCCCCCCCCCGCCGGGCTCCCCCAGCGGCCCGGCCCGGCCTCGCCCCCCCCCCCGCCGGGCTCCCCCAGCGCCCCGGCCCGGCCTCCCCCCCCGCCGCCGGGCCCCCCCCCGGCCCCGCCTCTCCCCCCCCCCCGCCGGGCTCCCCCCGCGGCCCGGCCCGGCCTCTCCCCCCCCCCCGCCGGGCTCCCCCAGCGGCCCGGCCCGGCCCACGATCTCCTCGGCCGCGCAGTTCCCCAGGCCCCGCCCGATCCCCCATGGCCGCGCTGCCCGGCTCCCCCTCGCCGAGCTCACCCAGCGCCAGGGCCCAGCCCGATCCCCCCGGCTCCTGCAGCTCCCGAGGCCCCGCCCGGCCCGGCCGCCCGATCCCCCGCGACTCGGCCCGCAGCTCCCCCCGGCCCGGCCCGGCCCGCTCACCGATCTCTGCAGCTCCCCCAGCCAGCAGCTCGCCCGCTCCTTGCCGCTCGGGTCCGGGTCGTGGTAAAGCGCCTGCACCGCCTGGTACACGAGCTGCAGGCTCGGCTTCCCCGCGCTGCCTCCGCCGCCCTCCATGGCTCCGGGTCCCGCACAGGCCGCTCCGCGCCCGGCTCCAGCCCCTCAGCAGCAGCAGCCGCCGCTCCAGGCCGCCGCCATCTCCTCGCCCGGCCGTGTCCGTTACCGGGAGGGGCGGTGCCACCCAGAACGCGGCCCCCCGGAAGCGCGCGGCCCGCTCACCGCGTTCCGCCCGCACAGCGCTCCCGCCCGGCCGCCGCGGAGCCTGCAGGCCCAGCCAGCCCAGCGCGCGGATACGCGGCTGCGCAGCCAGGGCACCGCCACCCCCTCCGGCACCGCCCCCGGCTGCCCCCCGCGCGCTTCCGGCCGGTGCCACCGCCACACCTGTCCCCCGCACCCGGAAGTGACCCGCCCCGAGAGGCGGGAAGGAGGCTCCCCCCTCCTGCTCGGGCCCGCTTCCCGCAGGGCCAGGCCGGCACCCCTCCCCCCACGGCCCGACCCTCCCAGTAACCCCCGCCCCGGGCCCTGCCACCTCCCCGGGCAGCCGGCCTAGACCCGCTCAGCGCCCTGGGGCGGTGCCAGAGCCACCCCCACGCCCAGCTGGCCCTGCTCGTCCCACCTGGCTGTGCCCCCCCCCCCCCACACACACCTGGGGCCTGCCCAGCCCGCGGCTCCACTCAACCCCCCCTCCCCTCCCCAGCCAAACCTGGGGCCTGTCTAGCTCCAGTCAACACGCCCCCCCCCCCCCCAGCCCTGCTCAACCCTCCCTTCCCCAGCGAAATCTGGGGCCTACCCAGCCCCCGGCTCCACTCAACCCTCCCTCCCCAGCCAAACCTGGGGCCTGTCTAACCCCTCCAGCCCCAGTCAACTCCCCTCCCCCTCCTCCTCCTGCCCTGCTCAACCCTCCCCTCCCCAGCCAAACCGGGGGCCTACCCAGCCCCCGGCTCCACTAAACCCCCCTCCCCCTCCAGCCCTGCTCAACCCAATCCTCCCCAACCACATCTGGGGCCTGTCCAGCCCTGCTCAACGCTCCCCCCCCCCCCAATCCCCAACCACATCTGAGGCCTGCCCAGCCTCTCCAGCCCTGCTCATCCCACCCTCCCAGCTCCCACTCCAAACACTCCTGGGGACTGCTATCCCTCTGGCCTTTCCTGTCCCACCCCCCCTAGCTTCTTCACCACCAAACACACGGGAGAACTGCTCCCCCTTCCCCCCATGGCCCTGCTCAGCCTGCCTTCCCTCCCCACACCCCTGCTCCCCAAACACCCCTGGGGGCTACCCGTCCTTCCTTCCTCCCCTTGCTCATCCCACCTGGCTGTACCCTGTACCCACAAATGCTCCAGGGGGATGCCCTGGTCCTCCTGCCCTGCTAAAACCCACCTGCCTAGCTCCACACCCCCAAACATCTCTGGGGGCTACCCTCTCCCCCAGCCCTGCTTGTCCCACCTGGCTCTGCCCTGTACCCCCAAATGCTCCAGGGGGGTGCCCTGGCCCCTCCTGCCCTGCTAAAACCCACCTGCCTAGCTCCACACCCCCAAACACCTCTGGGGGCTGCCCTGCTTGTTCCACCTGGCTGTGCCCCCCATCCCAAACACACCTGGGGGCTATTCGGGTGCTGCTCAATCCACCTAGCTGGCTGTGCCCTCAGTTAACTGCTGCCCAGCCCCCCCCTCCTTCCAAACACACACGTAACTGGGCCTGTCCTTCCCCACCTTCTGCCCAGCCCCCATACCCCAAACAATCTCTGCCAGCTGCTAGGCCTTGCCTGACACTCATCCGGGACTGCTTCTTATCCACATTCCAAGGAGTGTCTTGTTCTCGACCCAGCTCAGACAAGTGACCTGATTTTAAAAGTCACTTTCTGAATAACGAGGCGCTTTGTCCTTGCTCCCATCACCACAGATAAAGGGCACCTTATCTGCCTTCTCCTTGATAAGATGGCGCTTTCCGGATTACTGGGGAAAGTGGTAACGCTTTTTAGCCATTGTTTCTACACTGCTATTTGGATAATTAATTTACCAGTTCAGTGCAGCTGAGGCTTTCTGGGGGCTACTTAGTGGATTTCTGGGAGCAGTGAGGCAGTATACTGGAGTGCATTTACAGAATTGGGCAAAAATGTCTCACCCATAGTGCATGGTGAGATGAGCACTAAAATATTTCTTACGGTTTATGGCTTGTGGCACCACAAAGGCTACGCTTTTCAAGATTCTCTCCCCCCCCCCCTTATATGGCTAAAAATTGAGATTTAAATAAGGTGAAAGTCAGCCCTTATTAGCATAATATATTCTATTTTATATATATATACTTAGCATAATATATTCTATCTCTATAAAATCCTTTAGAGCAATGGTTTTCAAACTTTATACTTGCGACCCAGTTGAAGAAAATTGTTGATGCCCATGACCCCAGTACTGGGTCGCGACCAACAGTTTGAAAGCCACCGCTTTAGAGATTATACACACAGCAAAATCACTTCACCTGCCACTAAAATGGAACCACCTCTACATTGAAGGTGGCGGCTGTTTAACAATGCATTGCAATGCTGCACAACAATTGAAAGAAAACTCGAATGTCCAATTGAAATTGCAGTGGGAATGGAGGAAAGTAAAATGTAATTATACACGCCCATATTTTGCCTGGTCTATGAGGCTAACAAACCTCCTCTTGTGAAAAATGTAGTCTGACCTTTAGCATGAGTATTCAGGAATTCGGCTTCACATCACGATGGCCCTGATGCCACATCGTTTAATACTCTTAGAAGGAAGAGCACATTGACAACTTCCATGTCATGCAGACCTGATTTTTTTTTTTTTTAAAAAGAACACATTCAAATACTGACCAGGCCCGATCCAGCTTTTTTTGTGAGAGTTAATTAGATAGTGGCCTGAGGCGGTATAGCTACTGACCTAGTACATGGAGTCTTGGTCCATGAAGAGTAAATAACCAAGTAAAGAAATAAATAACCCATAATCAAAACTGAGTTATGAAAGGGTTGTGAAATTCCTTTGGTAGCTACAGTAGTTTTTGTAACCTTGATTCATTGTAATGATCTTAGAGCAGCTGCCAGTGTTTCAGTTTTGTTGAGGGGTCTAGGCTGGGGTACTACCTGCTTGCATTGAAGTTTTGCAGTCTCACCGCACTGCGTCAAAGACCAAAATCGATGAATACAAAATGACAAAGGAACTGAGAGCAGAAAGAAAGAACCAGGGAAACAAACAAAAAGGGTTTGAAATCTAGATTTTCCTCTTTGGGAACGTAGCGGAAAAGCCACTGAGGAAGATAATTCCATAAATTAATGTATTTGTTGAGAATTCACAACATGATCCATGGTGTATGGAACACAGGGCAGGTTTCTTGTCTACCCTGAGAAGTTTATAATCTAAACCTATTTCCTTCCTAAAAATTATTCTATTACAACAGTTTAGGTGAATTTAGTGCTGGTGTATGGTGCTGAATTATGTGACCTTCAACTGAGACATGAAAGATGCTGGATTGGAAGCTCTGGAGACTGAAGCTTCCTATTTACTACAGAACAGGTAGAGCATATACAGAGTAAGCTTCCGTCACTCCCCTATCTATGTGTTTCAAATGTGACCTGGAAAGACCACTGTATGAACTGAGCGAATAGCTCAGTCTTTCTCACCCATTCCGTCCTTACATCTCAACTGAAACTGCCAACAGCAGACCCATCTGTGTTCACAGATGTCCACATCACAGAAACGATCTGCTAGGAAATGCACTGAGACCCACCAACCAACCAACCAACTGGTAACAGTCCTTCAGCGTATCAGCCTGGCAGTAGACTGAATCAATAAACTAGAGATGAGAGGAAAGGTGGCAATTGCTAACTAACATTAAAAGATGTGGAATCAGAAATCACTTCTGAGGCCTGTGAAGAGAACTTACGATGAGGTCTGTGCTTATGAGCTAAGACATCTTTCTGGTGGCAAGAAAGGAGAACATGGATAGTGGGGACCAACAAATAGAGATGCCAGCATTGTAGATAAAAAGATTGTTTTGATTCATGAAGCAGCGGAGTGCTTTCTGTGATGTGAGACTATTTTGATTAAATGGGTACACTTAAGCAGAAGGAACCAGCTCTTTGCCACTTTCTCAATTACGTTGCTTAGAAATGGAGATTAGATCATGGGTGATAGTGATAGTCCTTGCGACTACTGCGTGTCTTAGGGTGGGTAATAGGTTGTTTCTTAAGAGGAGACATTGACTGTCTGTGGGTAGAAGGGCAACCCAGAGTACCAGAGCCTTCGCCAGCCCGGAAGAGCATGGGTCAGTTTGTGGTAGTTTGGATCTCCTCCTGTGTTTCAGCAACTTCCTGCTGTGTGAATCAACGGGCTGAATTTTGAGAAGCATCATGTTCCATCTGGGGCTCTGTGGACAGCCTTCTATTCCTGGATCCATCCCAAAAGCTCAAGTTCACTGCCCACTGTTCACTGCCCACTGTTCTGATTTTGTTTCCTCAGGCCTGGAAAAAACTATCTCAGATTTTATCTCCCCCCATCCCCCAAGTAGGGTGAGAGCATTTTGCAGCAGGAGTCTCCTGGAATCGGAGACTGATTGAAGGCAATCTGCATTGTTTAAGTGGGGCAATATCCTAAACATTTCCAATGATTGACATTTTGCAGCTGCCATGGCTGCAGAGAAAAAGGTTCGCTTGGTCTCCTTGAGAGCTGTGGCATAGAGTTGCTTAAACGTCTCATGCCGCGATCAAATTTAGTCTTACACCGCGGATATTCTAATCTTACCACCCTTGTACGGCATTTGTCTTAGAAGTCATTAGTGATTCCAGGTGTTCAGTGTTGGTGCTGCAGAAGGAGAGGACATTTAGGGGTCAGCTGGTCACTAGATGGGAACAACAGGTAAAATCCTGCCAGTCCATCAACAAGCCAGCCCTGCAGCTGGATAGGATTTTCCTCTGTTAGCAAAGGGGATATTCATGACTATCCATGAATATCAGGCAGGTTTCATGCTAAGAAGACATAAGCAACAAATCTCCACTAGCCATTTGGTGGGATCTCTCATGTTGTTCCACACCTCCAGAGTGACTGGAGACGGAAAAAAATATTTGACTGTGGAGTGCCCCAGTCCATGAGGAAAAACCTTTGTAATGGTCTGGGAATGGAATGTATTGTCTGGATCAGGGGTAGGCAACCTATGGCACGTGTGCCGAAGGCGGCACGCGAGCTGATTTTCAAGTGGCACTCACACTGCCTGGGTCCTGGCCACCGGTCCGGGGGGCTCTGCATTTTAATTTAATTTTAAATGAAGCTTCTTAAACATTTTAAAAACCTTATTTACTTTACATACAACAATAGTTTAGTTATATATTATAGACTTAGAGAAAGAGACCTTCTAAAATGTTAAAATGTATTATTGGCACGCAAAACCTCAAATTAGAGTGAATACATGAAGACTTGGCAAACCACTTCTGAAAGGTTGCCGACCCCTGGTCTGGATATTTTCCTCAGTTACACATTAGATGGGGGTTGTCGTCTCTTTCTGATCCTCTTCATCCTCCCCCAGGCTATGGAAAAGTATGTCCTCTGTTTCACTCATTTCACTCTGTTCATGCTTTCATTGGAATCATTGGGAGTGGTACACTGTTAATGAAATAATCCTGCATGCAGCAGATATATTGTTAAACACAGTAAACGTACACACTAGACATCATCCAAACAATAAAAGCTTTTTCAACATTTTCAGAGTATAAAAATAATTTGAATAACCCTCAGATCAAGGCTGGGCTCGTCAGTGGATCCGTCTTGGTTCCACATACAGTACTAAGGAATAAAAATGGTACTTCAGAGATGTCTTATCCATAGAACCAATACTAGAGAAGAGCAGACACAGCTAAAGTTCAGACTTAAATAAATGGAAGGAAACTTCCATAGTCATGACTAGCGGGATTATGGCAAAGGTTTTGCACCCAATTTTCAGATGCTGCTCTTTTCTTCAGGGACAGCCATACCGTGTTCCAGATAAATAACTGTTGTGTCTATTATTCTTTGCACAACAAAATAATAGGTAGACACTACCAAGGCAGAGAGGGTTCCAAATAACTGGGTTTACAAAATGTTTCTCCTCCCTTGGTTTTCACACCTCAGCTGCTAGAAGAGGGCCTCATCCTCCCTGATTGAACTAACCTTGTTATCTCTAGCTTGCTTGCATATATATACCTGCCCCTGGAAATTTCCACTACATGCATCCGACGAAGCCAGTTATCCCCCATTCTGTATTTGTGCATTTGGTTTTTCTTCCCTACGTGGAGCACCTTACATTTGTCTTTATTGAATTTCATTTTGTTGTTAGTAATCCAGATCTCCAATTTATCAAGATCCCTTTGAATTTTAGCTCTGTCCTCCAAAGTGTTGGCAACCCCGCCCAAGCTTTGTGTCATCTGCAAATCTGATCAGTCTGCTCTCTATACCTACATCCAGATCATTAATAAAGATGTTAAATAACACCAGACCCAGAACAGATCCCTGTGGAACCCCACTTGAGACCTCTCTCCAATCCTGCATCATTCCCTTCAGTTACTCTTAATTTGCGGTTGTTTAACCAGTTATGTATCCACTTAATGGTAGTTCTGCTGAGCCTGCATTTCTCCAGCTTACTTGCTACATGTTAATCATGACAGGACAAATCCAGATGTCCTTCCTCAGGACCTTTGCTATTCAATTCCACGGAGGTCTAATTTAAGACTTTTTAATCGGAATTTTTTTTTCAAGATGCAAAGAGTGATGTGGGTGCAAAATGCAAAACCTTCCTCTAATGCCATCAGTGCTTTCTGAGACATAGGTTATTTATATGTCATGTATGCTAAGCACATGGGATGGGAGCCACATGCCTGTCTGAAATGTTCTAGCCCCAGACTGATATCCTTGCACATGATCTGGTCATGTAACAAATATAAATACTTTGGGGACTTCATTGGTGAATTATAGACAAAGCTCTTAGAGCAAGACGTAAAAGTCAGGCCCTTCCTTCTTGGCAACACGCTAGTAAATTTCATGTATATAAATAAAAGCAACAGGAGAACATTTAATTCTGTCAAGAAAATGGAGGAGGAACAGGTGGGTGGGTTCCGACCCATCATATGCTTCAGCACTAGAGCTGTAAACACACTGCTATATGTGATGCTCTTTGCCCGGAGAAACAGAAGAGGTCTTTGAGTAACTTTGATCACCAGGGTGAGATTTGCCTTCTCCTGAGTGCTGAGGAGCAGTGCGAGTAACCCAATGCTGAATACAAACTTCAAGTGTTCTGTATTTGCTGTCTACACAAAGTCAGTGAAAACTGCTAATACTCGGATTTTCTGGATTACAAGTTTGAGTACTGACAGCCGTCCAGGTAGCTGATCTTTGAGCTCGTGCTTCAGTCCCACTTCAGCTGGATTACTTGAGAGTTCCGCTGCTGGATTTTATATAACACGGGTTGTTCTTTGTATTCTCACAAATGCAGTTCAACTGGTTTGGTTCAGTTACCATTTATTTCCATTATGAAGGAGAAAGCTAAAACCAAGTGTCACAGTTTCAGGGTAACTGAATCCACTCCTGAGTGGTCCACTCCAGGAAAGCCCGGTCAGGTCTCAGGTCTCCAGCCATCACCTGTCTCTTGTTCCACACCCTTCTGACCAGGGATTTTAAGGCCACGCAACTCCCGGCCTTACACTGTGATATCCCCAGCAAGCCAGTCTGCTCAACGGTCAGCGCCTGTACTTTGCTCTCTCTCCGAGGGCTATGAACGGCAGTGACGAGTCACCACACAGCTCTTTCTAAGCGAGCCCATTCTAACCCTAACCCTAACCCGATTTAAACACACACTAAGCATACCAGGAGTTACCATCAGCCTTACGGTGCCCTGGTAAAGTCTTTCCAGCCCTTCTGCAAGACTTGCCCCCGCCTTGCATAGAAGGTCCTGTCTGTTTGCTGGGGAGAAAGAAGGCCCTGAGTTAGTCCAAGCTCATACTTTTATACCAAACCCCTTTCTTTGTCTCCTAGTCTCCGGAAAACGCAGCTTGAACCAGTCTATGCAAACCAGTCCAGGGCGGGAGTTTCCTCGGGAGTCATTTACAGTCTCAGTGGTAGCCACCCCCGACTGTTTTTAGCTCCTGTAGAAGTTTTGGTTACCCTCCCCCATGGAGGAGAACACAATCGGACATCAACCCAATCATCAGTTTAACACAGAGAGACGGCGGGACGTTGCAATATCTGTCACACCTAGTTCCATGTGACTGTCTCCAGCACTGGCGGAATGCAGCTGGGGATCTGTGATACATTCAGGGGCTCTGTAATACTTCTCTTTATTCCAAGACATGCTGTTTACTTGTTATAGTTTTACTCAATGACATTGCTGAAAGTTTAAATAAAAGAAAATTGAATACAAAGGAGCTGATGTTCACTATAACGTAAACTTACAAGAGCAAGGACATTTGGCGGTAGGGCCTCCAGTGTCCTCAATACTCATTGGCATGGTTTGGCTTATTTCACCTACCATACGGAGAAGCTTGAGGGAGAGCAACGTCTTTGCTTTTGTGGGGTCATGGCACAAGCATGATTTTAGGGTGCTTTTTAAGAGGGGAGGGATAGCTCAGTAATTTGAGCATTGGCCTGCTAAACCCAGGGTTGTGAGTTCAATCTTTGAGGGGGCCACTTAGAGATCTGGGGCAAGAATCAGTACTTGGTCCTGCTAGAGCAAGGCAGGGGGCTGGACTCAATGGCTTTTCAGGGTCCCTTCCAGCTCTAGGAGATACAGGTATATCTCCATTTATTTATTTAGTGTAGAACTATTTTACAGGTCCCACAACAGTTCTCAGCACTTCCCTGAAAAGAAGAGCCCTTGCCCTGCCAAGCTCAACAGCTAAATGGCAGATTTGACAGACAAGTGAGGACACAGGTTACCCGCTTGTAATGATGTGGTTGCTCAGTTCAGGCACTTGTTGGAGGGCATGCGGATTTTTAATATGGATAGAGATGCTACAAAAGTGCCAGGACCAGATTTGCAGTAGGTCAAACATGGAGGTTTAACCCCCCACTGAAATTGACTGAGTGATCTAAGGGATGAATTTGGCCTTGTGGTTCTTATCCAGCCTGTAACAGGGTTGCCTCAAACCTGGCATCAGGCCCTGCATCTGCTTCAGTTTCCCCACTCACATGTAAGCCTGCAGCCAGCTCACCTGCCAGTGCCTCAGTGAAGCCTCCATCTGTCACTGCTTCATTGCCTTTCCCAGGGGATGTGTTTAGTGTTTAGCCACATACACAGTTCCACATCGATCAAAGCCACGTCTACGCCAGGACGTTTTACCACTGCCGGCATTGCAATATCACGAGAGCATGTGCACCCTTGGCTCCCTTCGCTGGTGGCACGTTTGCATTGGTGGGAGGGTTGAAACACCAGCAATGATCCTGGGAAGCTAACCCACCCTTTGCTTCCCTAGCTCATGAAACTGTGCGGTGGGCACCTGGCCAGCAGCAAGGAGAGATTTAACCAGCGTCCGAGCAGGTTCAGGATGACTGTGTAGTGTGCATTTGGTGGATGGTAAGGATGTTAACCAGGCTGGATCTCACCAAGGCAAATATCCCGATCATTGTCGCTGCACAGTGTGTTTTACATAATATCCGTAAAGCAAAGGGGGAAACCATCGCTGGCAGGGTGGGGGGAAGGGGAGAGGGTCTGCTGCCTTTGAACAGCTGTGACTCAAGGGCCCGTTGAGGCGCTGGGCAGCTGGAGAAGGCCTTGTGCTTTGCCCGTGCCCCATCCTCAGGCCGTGTGCTGCTTTGTGTTAATTTGTATCCCTTCGCGATTCAACAGTAGTTGGCTGGTATCTGAATTGTTGATTAACAGTTTTGGAGGGCGCGTGGCTGTCTTGCAAGACCAAATAAATACATCTTGATTGTCCCTGACTCAGAGCTCCAGAGCAGACTGGAGGACATGCCCTTCCTTGACCTTTTCTTCTTCCTTCTGCTCAAGATCAGTTTTTCAGCAGGTGCAGAATGGGTACCCCCCGTTGAGACCACTGCTAACAACAGGGCAGACAGACATTGCTAGATTTAAAGAGGTGGCAGATAGGAAAAGAGAGAGAAATCTCCCTAAAAGGCTCCCATAAAGATCTTAATAAAACAACAAACAGCATCAGGCTAGCTTCAGAGCCGCTGGCTTTAGGACAGGTCAGCAGTTCCCAGCCTGGTGAGTGCATAGGGGGCACTTTTCAAAACCTGTAGCCCTGAGGAGTGGGGGGTGGTCGGCCAGGCATCCCAGCTAATAACTGGAGGGACAGTGCTGTAAATATTGCCAAACTTATTACAGGCAGTGGTGATTCTGGCCTATACACACTCCTGTGGGTGCCATAGGCGGCCGCACTCCTCCTAGCGCTGGTGGAACTCATTGCAGGGTGGTGTGGGAAAGTTGCCTATTGGGGTGGAAGAAACAAAGCAGCCCTGCCGAGAAACGTTCAGGCAAATCTCAAGGAACGCCTGCTTACAAACTTCATTGAACTGGCGCCAGATGACTAATGGGAGCTCCCTGGCAAGATCAGCGCCGTACTCTGGAAAAGAAGGGAGGTTACCACTGCCTAGCCCTGCGGGCCACATCAGATCCGAGTGCCCCGAGTCAGCAACAACCCCCCGCTACTTCCTTCTGCTCCTGATTTCAAGCACAGCATGCGAGGAGTCAGTTTTGGACTTGAACCAATGTACTGCATGTTTTGATATTTGCAATATGTGTTTGCTGCGTACTTTTAGCTTTAAATCAATCAGATGGTCTGTATGAACAGCTACTGGACTGCTTGCAAGAATTATTTTTAATTTCCTATGTATTTTCCTTGAAGGTTCTCTTTCTCCTTGCGATGCATCGATTTAAGTGGTTAGGAATTCTCTTTGCTCTTCCTGGCTGAAGCATGCAGGTGTCAATGTTGATGCATTGCTTGCAATATTTGCTCTCCTGTTTTGCCTATGACTGGCAATGCATGTTCTAAGAAACCAGCTATGCAAAAGATGATTCCTTTGTTCCCTGGCCACATGCATTGAGCACCCGTTTTGAGAGGGGGAGGAGCTTCAAGGCGGCCTGTGAACATAGGGTGACCAGACAGCAAGTGTGAAAAATGGGGACGGGGTGGGAGGTAATAGGCGACAATAAGACAAAACCCCAAATATCAGGACTCTCCCAATAAAATCGGGACATCTGATCACCCTATGTGAACATATGGTAGTTTGAAAAAAGCCATAAATTAAACACCCAAACTCAGCTCCTTTCCCTTCTGCAATGGGTTCCTCCTCTGGGCTCATCTGGGCCAGGTTCAGCCCTCCAGGGGGTCTGCAGCCATCATGCCACCTCCTTGACGAGCTCTTCATCGCTGGGCAATTCTGGGGTTCCTACCTCTGGGTCCCACCAAGTAAGACGTCCCGCTTTGCATAGAAGCGGCAGATCTGTTGGCCTCCTTTGTCTTTTGGTAGGCCTGCCACGGCTCATTCCCCTTCGCCCAGCATCGGTGCTCATCTGACCATACCCCCGCTGCTGCATCCCTTCTCTGCACACGTCTGAACGGACAGCTTTGTTTCTGTGGTTTTTCGGCAGCTAGCCTTGTACTTCCCCTTCTCCCCAAAGGCTGAGGAGATCCAGGATTTCTTTCCCGGAGCCAGGAGGCACCACGAGGTTTAGCCAGAGTGTTGCTTGGAGCCAGCCCTGCGTGCTTGCCAAGGTGGGCTGGCAAGAAGAGAAACATTTCAACAGAACCTGGGGACTTTAAAATGGGCTTGGGCCTTTTTTCCTGGTGGCTCCTGGCCTGCAGAGTTCAGAACTGCGGCCAGAGTGTTGCAAGGCAAGGGCATTGGAGACTGTTTTTACCGGTATGGGTAATGCAGCGTCCAGACAATCGTTCCACTGGTAGACCAGTGCCGACCGAGGGTGTGCGGCCATCAGGGAGGAACTCCCTGGCAGAAGCTCAGGGCTTCCCTGACAGGACTCAAAACTGAGGGGGCGCACATGCAAAAATGTGCCAAAACAAAACAGGTGTTACCAGTCAAACTTTGCAGTGGAGACCAGGCATCTGCAGTTCTCTATGTAGCACATATCCCCAGCAAGGTCCTCCCCCCAGGTGGTGTGCAAGCCCACTTTCCCTGACCCAGAGTCTCCTACCTCCCCGCCAACCGTCTAGCTCTCACACACGCTGCTTGTTGGTCATGTATCCATCACCTGGGAGACAGCTGGCTAGTGCCAGGCGAGGGTGGGGAGCTCAATCCAGCTCCCATAAAGGGCCACCCCCATCTGCGACACAGACCTCATGCCAATTTACTCCATCAACGCCCGGGACGAAGCCAGCACATGGAGCATTGCCTGAGTGAGACCTGAGGAGGCCTGTGAGTTTCATGACATAAGTGTTGGTCACAGAGTCGCTCCTCTGACATGCCAGGAGTAGGATCCTCAATGGTTTAGAGACTACAAACCAAGAGCGGTGGGTAGGATAGCAGAGAAGGGGAATTGCCAAAGAGAGACGAAAGTAAAGCAAGACTTCCTGGGAACCAGGCTGGCCCCACCAGTCCCTGTTTCACCTGTTTTGTTAAGCGGATGGAAGAGTTTGTCTAGTTTCCACCCAGCCCTCTGCTGAAACGCTAGTGGGTAACTTCTTACAGCAGCGCCTCAGTGGATTAGGATAGATAGCTCTCTGCCGTGGGTATCAGCTGTTATATCGGCATCAGTTGCTGCCTGTTGCGTTGGATAGCGCTAGTAGTTGGCTGCAGCGAGGATAAAAGCCTACTATTTAGTGACAGTGAATGGAGCTCCTCCTCTGCTGTAGCGATAGGGGCTTGTTCTTTTGGTGCAGGTCTCCAGTTCAGGTGCCCCGCTGACCCGTACGCCTGTATGGATGCAGACCTATATTCCCCAGCTACGCTACAGCTATTGCTATGTGTCAGCACCTTCCCCAGCAGTGTTGTGTCCGTGGGGGTTGTACTGGTGCCCATCACCATGGCCTCTGAGCACCTCCCTGGTTAACAGATGGACACAGCAGGGTCCGTAGTGAACTCAAGTGAATCTCCTGCTCTTCTCCCCTCCCTGCTTCTAGGCAGCTCTGCTTGGGATAATTCTGGGGGTGGGAGGGGAGCAGGGACGGCATGATTCTGTTGTAAGATGGACTGTGTAGACAGAACCGCACCCTCCGAAAGGAGCTGCTCTGTAATCGCAGTAAGGACCCTGGAAGCAGGCCCAGGGCACAGCTCCTTAACATTGTCTGTCCACACAGGCACGTCCAAACCCCATTACACCGTGGCTGGGGCATTCCTCAGTATCAGCCAGGAGCCATGACCTCCTATGCTGTGTAGCGTAGACAGGGTGTGCGAGCAGCGGAGAGAGAGAGGTTGAGCCACCACCCTCCAGCAGCATCACAGCGCTTCTCTGTGTGCTGAGAAATGGGGCAGACCCACCCCAAACGGGGGGTTATTCTTCCATAAGCTACGCCAAGCCAGTAACAAGAGTCAACTTCTGTTTCACCCCATTGATCAACAAGAAGTCAAATGTGCAGTCTCGTTAGGCATTCCAGCCCTTGTTTCACCACCCGCAGACTAGACTTCACAATGAGTGGTTATTTAAAACCAATTTCATCAAACAAAGGGCTCTTCTAATCCGCAGAGATCAGCCACATAGCCAGGTCAGTATATAAATCAGATCTTACCCAATGATCATGCTGTTGCCAATCCTTTAGTAACTGATATTTAAAGGTTTATTAATAAGAGAAAAGATAGAGGAGAGAGTTAAAATCAGTGGTTCTCAAATTTTTGTACTGGTGACCCCTTTCACACAGCAAGCCTCTGAGTGCGACCTCCCTTATAAATTAAAACACTTGTTTATATATTTAACACCATTATAAATGCTGGCGGCAAAGCAAGGTTTGGGGTGGAGGCTGACAGCTCACGACCCCCCCATGTAATAACCTCGTGACCCCCTGAGGGGGTCCCGACCCCCTGGTTAAAATGGGCAAGGAAAACAAATACATACACTCATGGCAAAATTCTTGGATCACGTTTGTAGCAGTGATGGAATACACTGCTGGCTTGTAATGTCTCTGGTAACTTCCAAAAGATTGGAAAGTCCTCAGTCCATTAGTTGTAATGCTCCTGTTAGTGTAAGTCCTTAGTCCAGAGATCAGAGCAGAAAAGAGGCAATGGAGATGCTTCTGGGGTTGCTTGTACCTTCTCCCAGGTGGAGGGAACATCACTGTCCCAAACAAAGCTCCTAGCACAGTTTGTGGAAAAGTACAGACACAAGAGCTGAGTCACATGAGCTAGACACATGCCCTTGCATGCTTCGGTGAGTCATAGTCTGGCTAAACCATCCACAGGAAGGCTCACCGGGCAGGAATAAGCTTCTTCCATGGCCCGTTGTGTTTGTTAATGGGCCATCAACTTGAACGGTCCATTCACAACGTGCTGGCTAGACCGGATTCAAAGTACCTTGTGTTTGAAATACAGGTATAGACTCAATATTCATAACTTTAGATACAAAAATGGTACATGTGTACAAAGTGGATAATCATATTTGATAGGTTGTAACTTTTCCACTGATACCTTACATGATGTGCCCCGTATAAGATTTATATATAAGGGCCAGCACAAAGCCTATGCAACCAGTAAGTCCCCAACTGAAGGGCAGCATAGGCCCTGTGCTCGCTGGCAGCGGAGGAATTTCACCTTATGTGCATCAGGGAAGGTGCCAATGTGGCTGTTTCCAACTGGATCTATTTCTGAGTCAACCCTGCATTCCTTGTGGGTACAAAACTGCCAGGGACTGAAGCGGGTGTGGGACGGGCAGCGAATACAGGAGCAGAGCCTTCCACAATAAAAAGAGATGCAAATCTCTCTGCAAATGAGGAAACTTACAGTGCAGCTTTATTCTCTTTCAACGAGTCCAGATCTAAATCGCTCCACTTCTGACACCTCAGCCTTGATGGGGAGATCTGGAAATCCAGCCAGGCCCCCTGCTTTTGCCACGAACCCCCACAGCTACCAGAACGTCTCCAATGCCTCGGTGGTGTCCCAGCAAGCGGGACTCTAGCTCGCTCTCCTACTGCTGCAGGAGTTCTGCGGCGCAAGAGGGAATAAATGCTGGTTTGAGTGAGGGGTAGGGAGTCTCGCAGGAAGCAGAGATGTGGAGTCCGATGGGGCCAGTTCTAAAGGTCCTTTTCTGACCGTATCTGCACTTGAGATTCTGTGCAATCACTAGTGTCTTTCCAAAGCAAAATTGGTCTCTGAATGAGTCAGTGATTGGCTAAATTCAAAGAGCTCCCAATACAGCAAAAGGGCACCTTGTTAACAGGCCAATCTCCTCCTCTGTAGCTAACACCTTCCTTTTGTGCCACCGCCTGGCCGCCTCTCTCCTCTCCTGTGTCTACGGTCAATGGCCGAGCTTTTGAAAAATAAGCTCAAGTGGTTCCAGTCTCAGAGCAGCAACGTGATATAAGGTGCTCCAATTATCGTAATAAAATAACGACTATTGTTCCATTTATAAACTCCCCTGCCCGAGGGAATAGCTCGATGTGCTGGGAATCTTCATCTAAAATATATTGTCAGAAAGTAAACTGACAACTCACCTCTAAAATAAGTATCCAACCCGTGACCCACGGGACAGATCCTGCCTCCTTGGGCTCCTTATGTGGCCGATCCAGATTGTGTAGAATCTCAGCTTTCACCTTAACAAGTGTTTTAAAATGTTCCTGCCCTCAAGGCTGTGATACAACCTTCCAAATGTGAACCGATGCCGTGTTGTCTTCCCCAGGCCTGGGTCATAGAATCATAGAATCTCAGGGTTGGAAGGGACCTCAGGAGGTCATCTAGTCCAACCCCCTGCTCAAAGCAAAGGGATGGGAAACACCGCCGTCCCCGAGTGCTGTCCTGTGCCAACCTCACCCCCATGTTATGTTGATGGAAGAATGATTTTGTTAACATAGCTATCATTGGTCAGGGAGGTGGTGTTCCCGCAGCAACAGAAAAACCCCTTCAGTCAGTGTACGCTTTGTCTACACTGCAGGGTTTTGCTGGCGTAGCTATGGCACCACAGGGCATGTGTACTCTGCCGCTGCTACAGTGGCACAATGGAGATGCTTCCTACCTCAGCAGAAGGGGTTGTCCCATCTCTATAGTTAATCCTCCTCTCTGGGTGGCGGTAGCTAGGTTGACAGAAGAAGCCTTCCATTGACCTAGCCACATCTACACTAGGGGTTAGGTCAACCTAACTCTGGTGCAGGGGGCGCACAGGTTTTCAACAACCCTCAGCGACGAAGCTAGGTCAGCTTATGTTTTAGGTGTGCAGCTCATGGATTCCAAGCCCAGAAGGGACCATTGTGATCATGTAATCTGACCTCCTGGCTATCACAGGCCAGAGACCTGCCCCCACAATAATAGAACAGAGCTTTTAGAAAGACATTATCAGTGATGGAGAATCCACCATGGCCCTTGATAAATTATTCCAATGGTTAAATACTCTCACCGTTAAAAATTTACACCTTATTTCCACTCTGAATTTGTCTAGCTTCACCTTCCAGCCATTGGATCGTGTAAGACCTTTCTCTGTTAGACTGAAGAGCCCATTATTAAATATTTGTGGATAATTAGAATCATACAATCATAGAATTGGAAGGGACCTCAGGAGGTCATCTAGTCCAGTCCCCTGCACTCATGGCAGGACTAAGTATTATCTAGACCATTCCTGACCGGTGTTTGTCTAACCTGCTCTTAAAAATCTCCAATGCCGGAGATTTCACAACCTGGGTCCCTAGGCAATTTATTCCAGTGCTTAACCACCCTGGCAGTTAGGAAGTTTTTCCTAATGTCCAGCCTAAACCTCCCTTGCTGCAATTTAAGCCCATTGCTTCTTGTCCTGTCCTCAGAGGTTAACGAGAACAATTTTCCCCCCTCCTCCTTGTAACAACCTTTTATGTACTTATAGACTGTGATTGTCACCTTTTAACCTTCTCTTTGTTAAACTAAATAGATTGAGCTCTTTGAGTCCATCATTATAAAGCATGTTTTCCAGTCCTTTAATCATTCTCCTGGCTCTTTTCTGATCCCTCGCCAATGTATCTACATCCTTCTTGAATTGGGGGTACCAGAACTGGACACAGGATTCCAGCAGCAGTCGCACCAGTGCCACATACAGAGGTAAAATAACCTCTCTGCTCCTAGTCCAGATTCCCCTGTTGATGCATCCCAGGATCGCATTCGCTCTTTTGGCCACAGCATCACAGCGGGAGCTCACGTTCAGCGGATTATCCACCACGTAACACCCAGCCCATAACTAGGCTGGGATAGTCCTTGGGGTGAAGGCAGACCCTGAGTCTGCAGACAGCCTGAAACAATGGCTCCACGAGACCTGAACGCCTCCCTGCCGTCTTCCCACCCATTCATCTCACTGGGGTGTTGTTTTTGGTGCCTAGATACGATGGTGCTAGGCACCCTTCAGATAGGACAGATAGAATCCACTGAGGGCTGTGTGCCAGTAGATGCCCAGATACCACAGTGACAGGCAACTAGATAGATCCTCCCTCCTCTCAGCATCTGCTGCTAGTATGGGCTGCCAGCCCCCTGTTGCTTCTTGGCTCAAGACAGAGGGCACAGCACAGGGAGCTGACAGGGAATATGTTTTAGGGCCAGGCTAGGAGCCGAGGTTGGCGCAGGCCAGATTCCTGACCCAGCCCTGGCACCCAGCATCTTGAAATCTCCCTCCTCCTGGCCTGGTGTCCCCAGGCTGCAGGATCCGAATCCTCAGGCAATTGGCTGGCTGACGTCCAGCTGAGGGTTAGCTAGTTCCCTCAGGGCGGAGGAAGGAGGAGGAGACATTCAGGGAAGCTGAGGCTCTGCAGGCCTGTAAACCCTGGTTCCTGCCCACACTGTGTCTGGGCTGAGGACAGACAGTGACTCAGCACTAAGCCAGGGCCAGTCAGTGCACACAGCCACTGAATCAGCTGACGGACGTGTGGCCGGGAGCCGCCTACACCCAGCCAGTTACTTGTCTTGCTGCCTGCCCGGCAGCTGCTTTCCCCCGGAGCTGCCATTTGCTGCATCTCACCCAGCCCAGCCCCTCGCAGGAGCTGCCGTCGCATTAGCTGCGTGGGTGGGTTCGGCTGGCACAGTCGGCTCCGCCTGGAGCTGAGTTTCTGCAAGCCTCACTGAATCCCCAGAACCTGCTGCACGCCGAACCCTCGCCGGGGGTTTGCTTTGGGGCTCCCGGGTGGGACAACCGGTAATTTGACTCTCGAGGGTAAAGCCCAGTTCTGATCAGCCTTCGCCCCCACCGCAGGGACGGTAATGCACAGCACTGAAGATGATGCAATCAGTGTGCCGCAGCCACCTATACAGAGATGTTTCCTGTTCCTCAGATCTCTTCTGTTACCAAGGGGCTGCAGGGGGCCAGATGGCCTCCCGCCGACGGTTATTTTAGTCCAGTGAACGTGCCCTGTTACGTCAGCGCGACGCAGGCTCTGTCCCAAGGAACGTGTGCATGTGTCTCCAGGTGTGCGTGCGTGTCGGGGTTTGCAGTTGTATGGCTGCTCTCCAGATTGGGGAGGGTGTAGCTGCGGCGGGTGGCTCTGGATTTGCACCTCTCTCTCCTTCCGGTTCCTCCTTCGTTCTGGGCCGGGGAAGGCTGCTTTGTTTATCAAATTTTTTTCTCTCTTAATTAGGCTTCTCAGCACCACCATTATTTGTACATCCTCCTGCCTGGCTGAATGGAGATCTCACTACCTGCGTGCAGGGCTGTCCCTAGACATTGTGGTGCCCTACGCAGCCCCCCCTGCGGGGGGGACGAGGGCTGGCCCCAGGCCTCCGCGGGGGAGGGAGGGACTGTGCCCAAGGTCTGTGGGGGGCAGGAGCAGGCTTGGGGGGCAGGCGGGAACCACCCCCCAACACAAGCCAGCGGAGCGGAGCAGGCTGGGGCCGGGTCGCTCCACTTCCTGCCGCCCAGTGATTGCAGGGCAGGCCCGACCCCGCACTCATGGGGCGGCAGGAAGTGGAGCGACCCGGCCCCAGCCCGCTCTGCTCTGCTCCCCCGGCTCCCAGCCTTGGGACTTGGGGGGCCAGGGGGAACCGCCCCCCAGCACTCACCGGCGGTGCACAGGGGCGGCTCTACAAATTTGGCCGCCCCAAGCAGTCATGCCCGGGAGGCGCCCCCGAGCCGCGGGAGCAGCAGACCTCCCGCGGGCATGACTGCGGAGGGTCCGCTGGTCGCGCGGCACGGCTGGACCTCCCGCAGCTGCGGACGGTTCGCAGGTCCGGCGGCTTCGGTTGAGCTGCCGCAGTCATGCCTGCGAGAGGTCCAGCCGAGCCGCGGGACCAGCGAACCGTCCGCAGTCATGCCTGCGGGAGGTCCACTGGAGCCGCCGGCCGAGCGTCCCCTCCGCAGTCATGCCTGCGGCAGGTCCGCTGCTCCCGGGGCTCCAGTGGACCTCCCGCAGGCATGACTGCGGCAGGTCCGCCGGCCCAGCCTACCGCCCCCCCGGGAAAGGGCCGCCCCAGGCGGGTGCTTGCCCCGCTGGGCTCTGGAGCCGGCCCTGGCGGTGCAGCTGGGAGCCAGCGGAGTGGGCCGGAGCCAGGTCGCTCCACTTCCCGCCACCTGGTGAGTGTGGGGTTGGGTCCGACCCGTGCTGCGGTCCCCCAGGCTGTAGCTCAGGGGAAGGGGTGGAGTGGGGGTGAGGCTGGGGCAGAGCAGGGGTGGGAAGTGGTGGGGCGGGGGTGGGAGCAGCTTTCCTGGTCAGCTCAGCCAGGTGGGGGATCGGGCCGGCCGCTGGAGCAGCACGCAGCTGCGTAGGGTACTAGGAAATGTGGTGCCCCACCCAGCTGCATACTTTGCATAGGGGTAAGGACGGCCTGTGCACATGCATGCAAGACTTCCCAGGTAGCTTCTGGCTACAGGGGAACTCTGCTGGCGATTCATTGCTGTTTCTTACAGGGGTGCCCATGGCGCTCCCACTTTTTACCAGCCATAAAGATGAGTGACGGGTGGAGGGTCGGAGAGACGTGAGGGGCGGGGGGGCAGGGTCTTAGGGGGGGAAGGCGGTGTGAGGGTGGAGCCTTGGGGAGGGGGTGTGATGGGGGCAGGGCCGTGGTTCAGACAGCTGTGCAGCTGTGGCCCCCCCCCCCCCACACATACTTGTGAAGGAGTGCCAGTTTCACCCGGTTTCAGTGTGGATTCTGAAAAACGCCCCTCCGTCCTCTCCTGAAAAGCAGTTTTGGAATTCCCTTAACTCCTCACGCCTCAGCAAATGGCCGTCGATCTCCTGTTGCCCCCTACAGCAAGACGGGGACGCCTTCCTGTCTGTGACGCGTGGTGAAAGTACCATGCCCCAGTGTCACAAACACTGCAGCCGGGCTCAGGGTGTTGCCGGGGTGGCATGCGCCATAACTTCGTATTCCCTGGTTTAGCCACTCTCTGCAGTCTGGATGGGCATGGGGCAGCCCTGGGCAACCAGAACTCTGCATTAACAGTGTTTTGGGCATTGAATTTCCTTGGTTTTTAAAGAAATAATTTTCCAACATCTCCATCAACTGCAGCCCAGCTGTCACCTCTACAGCCTCAGTGATTCTGCTGGCCACAGAGTGCATTGGCTGCTAGAATCATGTGCTTCAAAATGCTAAGTACTCCGGAAAATAGGGTGACCAGACAGTAAATGTGAAAAATTGGGACAGGGGGTGGGGGGTAATAGGAGCCTATATAAGAAAAAGACCCAAAAATCAGGACTGTCCCTACAAAATTGGGACATCTGGTCACCCTACTGGAAAATCAAATCAGGACCTTGGTGCCTCAAGCTGGGCACCCAACATTAGGGGACGCCAGACAATTTCAGCTTTGATCTCTCTGTGCCTCGGTTCCCCCATCTGTAAAATGGGGATGATACTACCTTGCCCCACAGGAGTGTTGTGAAGATAGATTCATTCCCGGGTGTGAAGCGAGGACGCCACAGAAACGTGCACAGGGAGGCTGAATTAAGGTTGCCTGGGACTGGGTAACTTTGTTTCTGGCAGTTCCTAACTTTTGCGTGCTTGACTTTGCAATCTTAATAATGTTCTTTTAAAGCAGGATTACCCCTTTCTGAGCCGAGCAGCTGGCCAAAGTTTGGTATTTTCTTTGACACAATCTTGCTTATTTGAAAAGACTGTACCAAGTCCTGCGTCTCTGAATGCAGGAGGAACCAACGCTTCTTTGCTTTGAGCGCCACCACCACAGCCAGATGTCTTCTCTCAAGTGTCTTCCAGCATCACACACCGTGCTTGTCCAGGCTGTCCCATTGTCTGTCTGCCCTCCTCCAGCTCGTCCTGGCTTTCCACCTCAGACTCTCCCTCACACACAAACTCTCCCCCCCACCAGAGCTCCAGCCCCTGTCTTTTAAAACCCCAGGATTCAGCTTCGACCCACAGTTTTCCTGTGCCTGTGATCATAGGCGGCAGGTTTGTATAATTTTTGGTGGTGCCCAAAATGGTGGTGCCCCCCCTGCTCCCGCCCTGTAAGCCGATATAAAATGAAGCTACAACATGTCGGCACCACAAGATTACAAGGGTCAATTAAAAGTGGAAAGTCAGAAGCAGCACTTGCCTGCTTCAATATACGGTATTATATTTTGTTGCACCTGTTGTGACAAAGTGGGAATGTTCTTAATGTTTTCTCTGAATACTGTCTGGGTGCCTCAGTTTCCCCTGCAAGGTGCCAACTGACGGTGTTGGGGACAAAGAGATCAGGTGGCCTCCTTGTCCGGAAGAGACACAAAGGCCAGAGGAGGGAGTGTCAGTTTGGAGCTGGCTGGGGAAATGGGGAGAGGCCCAGAACTTGGGTCTGGGCTCCCCACCCTCCAAGATGGACCTGACTGAGGGGTCCTGTTTTCTGTACCTACAAGCTCTGTTTTAGACTGTGATCCTGTCGTCTAATAAACTTTCTGTTTTACCGGCTGGCTGAGAGTCACATCTGACTGCAGAGTTGGGGTGCAGGGACCTCTGGTTGCCCCAGGACCTGCCTGGGCAGACTCGCTGCACTGCTGGCTGGGAGTCGCTGCTGAGTGCAAAGTTGGGGTGCATAACTCTCCTTTGGGGGGGACATGTGAGGCTTCCCCCAGGTGTCCTATTCAGGTGGACTCATTGCAGGGACCGTGGAACAGGGGGGCTGAATGCTCCGAGGTCAGACCCAGCAGGCGCTGCAGCCAAGGGGGCTTGTCCTGGCGAGAGCGCGCCCTGCGGGGTGTCACACTGCAGACGGTGCTGCCTGGGTTTGATTCAGAGGTGTCCAGAGCCCCAAGCCTGTGCACCTGTGACAATTAGTCCTTTCTGAGCCAGGCAAACAGTCCAGCAGCAGCTCTACCCTCTCGTCCAGGCCACACTCATTCCTGTTGCTCTTCTCTGACCCGCCTCCAGTTCTGCAATAGCCTTTGGGCTGGGGGGACTTGCACCCCGTATCCAGGCGAGATACAGACACTATGACATTCTCTGGGTTAGCCTCCATCCCTTTCCTTACGCAACCCAGCTTCGTGTTTGCTTTTCTGACTGCAGCTGTACACTGAGCAAAGCTCCACTGCGTGGTCCCAATGCCGCCAGCTCCCTTCCTTGGGTTGAGACTGTCTGTGCAGAGCCCTGGAAGCTGTTGGAGTAGGTTAAATATTTCCCTCCAATGTGCCTCACTTCGCATTTATCAACATTGACCTTCATTCCCCAGCCGGAGCTCCAGAGACCATCCTAGGTGAATATAGTGCAGTTCTGACTGGGCGAACTCGCTGTGTCATCTGCTCCTGTTGCTATCTCACGGCTCAGCCTCCTTTTCAGATCCTAGTACAGAGCCTTTGCCCAGGATAAAATCTGACCCTTTAGTCCTGCTCTTTGCTTCTGTCTTCCAGCCAGTTTTTGATCCAAGACAATACTTTGCAGGACCCAGGGGCACCATTTAGGGAGGGCTGGTGCCTCCCCCCACCCCCCACGTTTCATACAGGAGGGTGCCAGCTCCTGTCAGTGGAGCTCCCAGGTGGAGTTCTTAACTACGGCACAGTACGTTCTGCAGAGGAGAGGTGCCCCTGGGGCAGGGAGTCAGTGTTTTGTTTACAAACAGAGGCCGGGTGATTAAATTAAGGATCTGGAAGTCCTTAGATGAGCCTGTAAAACAGGAATCCCTGGGGGCGGGGTTGTTTTAGAGAGAACATAGGCAGGGACTCAGAAAAAATAAAGCCAAGGCCTAGTGTTGCAGAATTTCCGGTGGCCCAGGCTGAGAGGTCTATTCATTCACGAGGTCTGTGCTGTCAGCACAAGTGTCCATGTGCCAGGCCACTTGGTCTTCTCCAGCCTTTGCCTACCCCTTCTCGCCTCTGGCCTGTGGTATCCTTGGACTACACTGTAGAGCTGCCCACGCGCAGGATCACACCAGCATCCTTCCCACCGTGGATCTCCGTCCTACGCTGGCACACTTGATTTCCATTCACTCCCTCCCAAATGCTCAGGGAGTGACTTGCCTTTTTCTAGATCGTGTGTTTCAGCTCCATCGGCGTAGTCTCAGATCAAGGTTCACAATTCACTGCCTGTTTTTGGCGTGAACTTTGCAGAGTCCTAGGAATGGAATCGCTTCCCTCCTTGGCCTGTCTCCCGCAGACCAACGGGCAGGCAGAACGAGCGAACCAGATCCTCAAGCAATACCTCCATGGCTTTCTCACTTATCGCCAAGCTGACCGGGTGATCCTCCTGCCATATGCAGAGTTTGCATACAACTCCTCCACCCATGCATCTGCGGACACAGCCCATTCTGTGCAACCTACGGTTTCCACCCTCAACTTCATTCGGCTGCACCTCCAGACTTCCAAGTCCTTGCCACATCAGATGTAGTTGCCCACTTCCACCAGGTCCACCAAGAGCTTACTGAACACACTGAAGCCTCCAAGGAGGCACACAAACATCATGGCGACTGAAAATGCCAAGTCACACCAACCCTATCTGTAGAAGATAACGTCTGGTTATCCTCAGAACACCTAAGATCCACCATCCTTCAGCTAAATTAGTACCTAGTCCTGTTTAAGATCGCGGAACAAATTAACCCTGTAGCATTTAGGCTCCAGTTGCCAGACTCCTTGAAGGTCCATCTCATTTTTCACATGTCTGAAACCTTATGTGGAGAATCCCTTTCCCAGATGCGCTGCTTCACCACAACTTTCCTTAGTTGTCCAGGACCAAAAGGAATATAAGGTCTTGGAAATTCTAGACTCCGAGCAAGTTCAAGGCCAACTCTCTTATCTGGTAGACTGTGAGGGCTATGGACTGGACCAGGGCTGGCCTTACCATGAGGCCAACTGAGGCGGCCGCCTCAGGTGCCAGACTGTGGGGGGTGCCACTAGGACCCAGAGTGTAGAAAATGGTGTCTGCTGCTGGTGCATATGTATTCTCTCTGCTCTAGATGCACAGAGCTAGTGGAGTGCTGTGCTGGAGGAAGGAGGGCACAAGAGACATAACAGGCAGGCAGGAGAAAAGGTGAGAGGGAATAACGGAAAGCAGCAGGAGCTGCAGGGAGAGAGAGGAGGAGGAGCCTCTTATGCAGTGATGAGCTGCCAAAATATTAACAACTGGTTCCCTCCTCCTCACCCCATGAGGGGGTTGTGCCCCCCCACCCCCCAGGACTCCTGCCCCATCCAACCCCCCATGTTCCTTGACAGCCCCCCCTGGGACCCCTGCCCCATGCAACCACCCCTTCTCTCTGTCCCCTGACTGCTCCCGGAATCCCTACCCCTGACTGCCCCACACCGCCCCATCCAACCCCTGCTCCTTCCTGACTGCCCCCCCGGAGACCCTTTCCCCCATTCAATCCCCCTGTTCCCTGCCCTTTGACTGCCCAGACACTAATCCACCACCCAACTCCCCTGGCCTCTATCCAACACCCCCTCCCTGCTCTCTGCCCCCTTACTGCGCTGCCTGGAGGTGGGGGCCAGGCCAGAGCCGCTCGGCCAGGGCCGCGGGACCAGGCCCGCTCAGCCAATGCCGGGCCCGGACACACGCAGCCCAGGGTCGGGTGCCAGGCCAGAGCCGTGCGGCGCCTGGAGCCCTCCTCACGCCCCCGCCCCCCTGCTCCAGCTCACCTGCGGGAAGCCGCTGCTTCCTTCTCAGTTCTCCCAGGCTTCCCGCGCGAACAGCTGATTGGCGGGAAGCCAGGGAGGGGGAGGAGAAGCCGGGGGAGCGTCCGGGGAGGAGGCAGTGGCAGAGTGAGGGGAGCTGGGGCCGGGGGAAGGGCAGGGAGCTGCTGGGGCTTTTGTTAAATTTAAAAGCCATTTTCGAACCGGTTGTCCCGCGAGGGACAACCAGTGCTAAAAGGGCTTCTAAATTTAACAACTGGTTCCCGCGAACCGGTGGGCACTGGCTCCAGCTCACCTCTGCTCTGATGTACCTCTCTAGCACCCCCAGGAGCCTGGAGTGATTGACACCAGCTTCTCAGGGAGCTTCCTGTTTCCTGCTGCTTCCCTGAACCCACCTGAGGGGACCAGGCAATCAACTGAAGTAGTAGGAGCCAGTTAGGCCCTTAAGACACTGATATCTTCCCTCACTCAGGCCCTGCTACCAGCCTGCTTATTTGTCCCCTTCAACTGAGTGTTGAGAGCCACTCTAGCTGGCACAGAACAGCAGTCATGAGTGAAAGAAGAAAACATCCCCCTGGGGCAGCATTCAGAAAAAGAAAGCAAGCAAAGGAAGCTTTTCTGTCTAAGCAGGAAGGAGCTCTACTGAGATACTTAGACACAAATGTTCATGGTGAGCCTTCCGGCCCCAGTGACGATGTGAGTGGTGAGGAGATGCCTGATCTTCCAGTTAGTCAGAGTGCAGGCGACCTGGCAGCTACTGCAGCATCCATATCTCCATCTCAAATGGATGTAACCATGCACATTCCTGAAGAAAAGTGTAGATCAGAGAAGAGTGTGGTGGAGGCGCAAGAAATAGCTTCTGCTGAGTTTAGTTCCTTAAGTCTAGATGATCCAGGACTGTGGACCCACTTGAGCAGTAGCCTGAGGGACTTCCTTGTAGTGTATGGGCCACAGCGAGTGAAAAACTTCATGTTCCCCAAAGACAATGAAAATAGAAGTTTCCATCCAACACATTACTGGTGTGAAATCCCCAATAGCAACAAAGTGGAGAGGCCATGGCTTATGTACTCAAAACCCCTGAATGCTGCATATTGTTTTTGTTGCAAACTCTTCCAGTCTAATGTTACAGCCACATTGGGTTCTACAGGAACAAAGGACTGGAAAAATCTGGCTAGAAATCTGGCATGCCATGAGAAGGCAGCAAATCACCAGAGAGCATTCCACAGGTGGAAAGAGCTTGAGATGAGACTAAGGTTAAAGGCCACCATAGATGATCAGCATCAAGAGAAGATTGCATCAGAGTCTCTTTACTGGCAAAATGTTCTGAAAAGGCTCATTGCCCCTGTGAGACTGCTTGCTACCCAAAACCTAGCACTGTGTGGCACTTCAGATCAGCTGTATGTGCCAAACAATGGAAACTTCCTTAAAATTGTGGAGTTGATAGCTGAGTTTGATGCTGTACTCCAGGAGCATCTAAGAGTCACCACCGAAGAAATGTACATACCCCACTACCTTGGAAAAAACAATTCAAAATGAGATCACACAGTTACTGGCAACAAAAGTCAAACAGAAGATTGTGGCAGATCTGAAGTCAGCAAGATGTTACTCTGTTATTCTGGACTGCACACCTGACATCAGCCATACAGAACAAATGACTTTAATGGTGCGTTTTGTAACAACAACAGAACCTAGTGAAAATGTCCCTGCAATGGTGACTGTCAGAGAGCATTTTCTAGAATTTATTGACATTGATGATACTACAGGAGCTGGTATGACAAACGTGCTTCCTAAAAAGCTGGAAGATACGGGAATTGCAATAGCTGACATGAGAGGTCAGGGCTATGATAATGGTGCCAACATGAGAGGAAAGAACAGAGGAGTGCAGACGCAGATCTGAGAGTTAAATCCTCGAGTTTTTTTTGTCCCATGCAGTTCTCATTCATTGAACTTGGTGGTCAGTCATGCAGCAGCAGTTTCTAGTGAGGCTGTTGAATTTTTTAAGCATCTATGTATTTTTCTCTGCATCAACTCATCAATGGCAAATTTTGAAGCAACATCTGGGAACATCCTCTCTGATACTGAAACCACTGAGTGCCACACGATGGGAAAGTCAAGTGGAGGCGATAAAGCCTATCAAACCTTAAACTAGGAAGATAGATGATGCCATAGTTGCCATTCTGGAGGATAATGCTATGACAGGAACTGTTCATGGGAGAACAGTGGCAGAGGGAAATGGAATCACAAGAAACATACATAACGTCACATTTCTGTGTGGCTTAGTGTTGTGGCATGACATACGGTTTGAAATAAATGTTGTAAGCAAGAGACTCCAAGGTGTTGACCTTGATATATCTGGAGCAATGGAACAACTGGACAAAGCAAAGTCAGACCTACAGTCTTACCGGTCAGATGAGGGATTTCAAAACGTTCTGGTCAGATGAGGGATTTTAAAATGTTCTGAAGAGTGCACAGAAGTTGGCAGAGGAACTTCACACTGAAGCTATTTTCCCACCCATTCAAGAATACAAGAGTCACTGAAGAAGACATTTTGATTACAAGGCACGGGATAATCTCATAAGAAACCCCAAACAACAATTCAAAGTTGAATTCTTTAACCAGGTGCCAGATTGTGCAATACAGTCAGTTGAAGAATGTTTCATGCAGCTCAAGGAACACAGCAGTGTATTTGGGATGTTGTACGATATTCCAAAACTCCTCACCATACCTGAAGAAGACCTACACCAGCAGTGCAGGGCACTAGAGACAGTGTTGACACATGATGACATGTGTGATATTGATGCGAGTGATTTAGGTGATGAACTGAAAGCCCTTTCAAGATACATTTCAGCAGGATCGACTCCAAAGGCTGTTCTGGAATATATGTGCACAAATAAGATGTTCACCCTCTTTCCAAATGCTTTTGTTGCTCTGCGCGTACTTCTAACACTTCCTGTAACAGTTGCCAGTGGAGAACGCAGCTTCTCCAAGCTGAAGTTAATAAAAACACATCTACGCTCCACAATGACACAGGAGAGGCTGGTCAGCCTTGCAACCATCTTAATGGAGCATGAGCTGGTCCAGACTGTGGACCTTCAGCAGGAAGCAGTTCAAATCTTTGTAACCAAGAAGGCCCGGAAAGCACCACTTTGATTATTCAAACAGATAAAAATGCCAGTGTTTACTATGCAAACAAGAAAAGTTACATTTGCTGTTCAGGTGTTTGAAAGTTAAGTGACAAAGTCCTGTGGCACCTTATAGACTAACAGATCTACTGGAGCATGAGCTGTCGTGGGTGAATCCCCACTTCGTCACCCACGAAAGCTCATGCTCCAATGTGTCTGTTAGTCTATAAGGTGCCACAGGACTCTGCTGCTTTTACAGATCCAGACTAACACGGCTGCCCCGCTGATACTTGAAAGTTAAGCGTTACTTAAAATTTTTGAACAAGGCATTTTAAGTTGTTAGTTCTCCTGTATTGGGGTAGGCAGCGGAGCAGCACCACGAGAGGAGTAGAACAGGAAGAAGGCAGAATTGAGACCTTTCAAAGTTTTGGCCCAAGCGAGGGGGCATGGGGGTGTCATTTGAGCTCCCCACCTCAGGTGCCAAAATGTTGTGGGCCGGCCGTGGACTGGAAGAGCGATTGTGGGAAGCGATAGAAAATATTCATGCTCCAGAACTCTGAGGTGCCTTCCATGAGAAATAACCCCTGAAACCATGTCCTGTGGCCCCTCGCAGGTGCCTGTGCTAGGAGGATACTATCAGGGGCCAGCCTGCAGCAGAGCCAGTCTCCTGGCAACCCAATGAGCGCAGCTGGTCCAGTAGAAGCTGGACCACCCAAGTGTCTGCAGGAGTCTGCAGGTTGATACTTAAGCTGAATAGCAGCAGCAGCCCAGTGGCTTCCCACTACATTCCTAGCCCTCAGCGGTCCTGTCCCTGTTTCCACTGCCTCTAGCCTTGCTCCTGCCCCAGCCTCCAGCTCCTTCCAGAGCCCTGACTCCCAGCTCAGACCCTCCGCTCCCTCTCCTGACTGCGACTCCAGCTAAGGCTTTGGGCTCTGACTCCTGGCCAGGCTACAAGCCTTGGCTTCGCTCCTGAACCTGCCTATCTGGATTCAGACCTAACTGGTAGGCCAGACTCTTGTTCCAACCACTAGGCAAGACAGCCAACAACTCGGTCACTGACAACCAGGGATCTTGAAAGGTGTGTTGTGAGGGGTGTTGATCATTGTAACAGTGGAGATATGGCTGCAGGTTTTGCATCTGTTGTTCTGGCAGAGCCTGGTGCCACTTGGAGTCAGTGTGTCCTGGTCTGTGGGGCGCTTCCTTTTTATGATGGGCATGGCGAAATTGGGGGGCTGTTTGAAGGCCAGAGGAGAGGGTTTGGGAAAGATTTCTTTCAGGATGTGGGCCCCATCGAGCATGGGTTGTAATTGTTTGATGATACCCGATAGGGGTTCCTGTGTGGGACGGTAGGTAACAAAGCAGGGTGTACAGTCAGAGGCCTCCTCCCCCCCCCCCCCCCGTTCCTGTATCGAAGCAGATTCTCTTGGGGCATTTAGGGGCCTTGATCCATGATATCATTGCAGTTCCTTGAAGGCTGTGTTTGCACAGGCTGTTTTGGTTACTGGGGAAGCACTCGGCACAATGGAAGGAGATTTTCTCTCCAAATCAAAATAAACGTGAAAGTAAAATATGACTAGCCGTGGCCCCAAGCGCACAGGACGACCCTTGTACTGTGGCACCCCAGGAGGCTCGGCAGAGGGGGAAAGTCCACTCCCAGGACTCCGGCTGCATGAGCCAATACCTGCCTTGTCACAAACTCGACCAGGCACTTTCACTTTGTCGGTGCTCGGTGTCACTGTCTGGTTCCCCTGCACGAACGCCGGCATGTTTGGGTTCCCGGAGCCGGCCGTCTTTAAAAGAAAATGCCCGGTCCCCTCTTTTATTTTATAAAACCTAACTCCTGGGGCTATGCAGCTTGATTGGGCCTCATTAAAGTACAGGCCTGCCAGGGCCCTGAGCAAATGTGATCAGCAGAAAATGTCAGCCAGGGAGTGAAGTGGGGAGCTGGTGACTCGGAAAAGCCAGGTACAATTTGGCCTCCATAATTACATCAGGGCAGAGTTGCTCAGGTGTAATAGGAGCAGACGGTGACCTAGCATCCCAGACCAATGGGAGCTGGCCTGTGAGCTCAGCACAGCCAGTGCCGCCAAGCAAGATGTGATGTGAGTCCCAAACTCTAGGAACAGCCCCCTGACTTCAGTGGGATTCCTTCCACAGAGAGGTGACGAGTGCCCTCTGGTGGTGGAAGGCAGGGATGGACCGAAGGCTTTTAGATGTGTTTTTTCCCTGTAGTTACAAGGTTTCCCTGCTGCATACAGGCAAACAACAAAATCCCAAAGAGGTTCCCTGAAGAGCACCACTGAAATTTTCGGTCTCTCTGGGCTGGAAGGAAGAAATCACTTCATATTCTCTGGGCAGGCAACTGGGGAGAAAAAGAAAAAACCCCAAACAAAACCCATTCGACATCAAGGCTTTGGAGCGGTCGGGAATATTCGAGAATGAGCGTCATGCCAGTCTCACCCCCGCCAAGCGGTTACCAACACAAAGTTCAGTACAAACCCAAGTCTTCCTGCTCACGCCTTGGGGAGAGATGGGAGCTGGTGTCTCAATGAATGACTACTCAAACTTCTGTTACCTAGGAGCGGTGACGCGCACTAAAATGCCTTAATCACAACTGTAGCGTTGTCGCATGGAAAGAATTCAGCTTCTTTCCCTACATTTGTAGATTTTAAAGTATTTGGATTTCTTTCAAGGGAAACCTTCATTCTGAATTTCCTGGGTTTGTAATGCTTGCTTTTGGGATCATTCCAACATCCCTGTAATGGTTCTTTTTTACCTTTAGGATACTTCTATGTACTCTCAACCTGACCTCCATCTCAGTGCAGATTTTAACAAATCTAGAGTTACAAACAACACCGTCAGAGATGTGATATGCCCCTGCTGCTTTACAAAGTGGGGAATAAGTGGAAAAGGCTTGAAAAGCAGCTCCTGGTTCATTAAAATCCTATCTGATTCCCCATTGAATGAGGGATCACAGTTGCTCATCTGGGTGCACGAGGGAGCTCAGTTTCCTCTAAAGCGTCTGGCCTAGATCCCCATCAGAGACTGGGGAATATCCAACTGCAAGGCCCGTGGGTCGGTTTAGATGAGCCAAACCCTAAGTTCCCTGCAAGGTGCTGTAATATTTGCTGTAAGGTGCCAGCTTCCACTCTCCAGAGGGGTGTTAGTTTTTTCCCCCAGCTGGCCGTGACCGTTTGAAATGCAGAACTGGGAATTCACGCCGCTGTTACTACTGCCCAGCCAAGATCAGACACCCAGGTTCAGGCCTGTTCTATTCCCAGGTTTTGTGCTAATTTAGCTATGTCGGGTAGGTGGTGGCTTCTTACCATCAGTAGTTACATTTGTATGTCACAGGGACCTCTCAAGCGGAGGGTCTGGCTGTAATGGAACCCTCACAGGCAGGGGCTTTTGTGAAGGCTAAATCCAAATTTTAATGTGTCCTTCCTCAAAAGATGGGGAAAGGACATGCCCCTTGCATGAAAAAAGCCCACGAGAAACGCAGGTTTCACAGCCCTGGTTTTCAATATATAATCATCCCAGGTGCACACTCAGTGCCTGAGGTTTAACCATCCCAGCACCCAGATTCAGATGGCCTGGAGCTTATGGCAGGTCAGTCCCCTTCCTAGCAGTTCCATCCTGCTGCACTCAACTTGCCACTCCGAGTATCACCAGGCGGCTCCCACACATCTGCTCTTTCAGAGCCACTCCCCTCCTGCCAGCTCAGGAAAGCTGTTCTGTACCTGCCTCCCCCACACTTGGCCCAGACTCTGCTTTTCTCACCCAGCCTCAGCTGGTTTTTCAGGATCCAGCCAGGGCAATTAGGTCCTGCTTTTCTTGGCTAATGGTTGTCGTGGCAGCCCCAACTAGTTTCCAGGTGTCAGCACCCTGAGGGGCTGGAACCTGTTTATTTCCCAGTGAAAGTGAAACTGGGACCAGAACAGGGAAATGCTGCAGCAGGAACAGACATAAAGCAGAAGGGAGGGAAACCCTCCCTCCCCCAGACTGATAATGTCTCTGCTCCATTCCTATCACATTCACTTGCTCACGCCACATGCAACGTAAGTGTTTTAAAAACCACCGACGTCATCAAGGTAAGGAAGACAAATTAGAGGACTGGGCCAAAAGAAACCTGATGAGGTTCAACAGCGACAAATGCAGAGTCCTGCACTTAGGACGGCTGAATCCCATTCACTGTAACAGACTAGGGACCAAGTGGCTAAGTGGCAGTTCTGCAGAAAAGGACTTAGGGATTATGGTGGATGAGAAGCTGGATATGAGTCAGCAGTGCGCCCCTGTTGCCAAGAAGGCTAACGGCATTTGGGGCTGTATAAGTAGGGGCATTGCCTGCAGATCGAGGGATGTGATCATTCCCCTCTATTTGACATTGGTGAGGCCTCATCTGGAGTACTGTGTCCAGTGTGGGGCCCCCACTACAAGAAGGATGTGGAAAAATTGGAGAGAGTCCAGCAGAGGGCAACAAAAATGATTAGGGGGCTGGAGCACATGACTTATGAGGAGAGGCTGAGGGAACTGGGATTGTTTAGTCTGCAGAAGAGAAGAATGATGGGGGATTTGATAGCTGCTTTCAACTACCTGAAAGGGGGCTCCAAAGAGGATGGATCTAGACTGTTCTCAGAGCTAGCGGATGACAGAACAAGGAGCAATGGTCTCAAGTTGCAGAGGGGGAGGTTTAGGTTGGATATTAGGAAAAACTTTTTCACTAGTAGGGTGGTGAAGCACTGGAATGGGTTCCCTAGGGAGGTGGTGGAATCTCCTTCCTTAGAGGTTTTTAAGGTCAGGCTTGACAAAGCCCTGGCTGGGATGATTTAGTTGGGTTTGGTCCTGCTTTGAGCAGGGGGTTGGACTAGATACCTCCTGAGGTCCCTTCCAACCCTGAGATTCTATGATTCTAAGGAAAAAACCTCCCCTAACTTATACCACCCCACAAAGCCCTCAGTCGCAGGGTACAACCTCGAGTGTTGATGCAGTCTAAGGCCAGTGTAAGTACAGCTTATCCCCGTTCCCACAGGAGAACGTGCTATACCAGTGTAAACGTGTGTAATGGGGAAGAGGTGCACAGGTAGTACATATTACTCCATTTCACCCCCCTTTTTCCTGCTCCTCAGCTCAACGCAGGGCACAGTTCCGTCTTTTCCCAAAGCATTACACGGAGTTAAACCTCAGGGCCGGGGTATGTAAAACTGGGAACGTAGCTGTTAACAGTTCCCAGTCCACTTTAAAGACAAAGCATCGGACAATCCCTTAGTAAAGAAACATTTAATACACACTGTGACAGGGTGTACCAGCCCTGCACTGGCTTGGCAGGGGTTAATCATGCTCTGTGGGGCAAGCAGGCAAAGCTCCCCCTGGATCTGCTGGGCCTGCTCCCACTGGAACTCGGATATAAAAAAGAGCAACTCAGCTCAGCCTGGGTGGACCGCTGAGGGGAATGGAGGCGCGCTGCTGGTTCCCGTGGAGGGATGTGGAGGCCAGCCAGACTGTGACGACCAATGACTCCCAGGCACCACAGCGGAAGAAGAGGCTGTGGGACCTCCGAGATGGCTAACCACAGAGGAATGGGTAAGTAGTAATCCAGGGGAACTTGATGGGGAAAAGGTCGTAGAACTGGGGCTTGGCTCAGCGTGTTTCGGCAGGATCCCCACTGAGCAGGTGGCAGGGAAACCCACCACCACTGGGGGCCTGGATTGGAACCTGGTGTAGGGAGGGCCCAGGTCCCCCTAACCCAGCTGCCACCCACCCTGAGGCAGTGGCCTACTTCCTCAGCCACGCTGGCCATGGGGCCACACAGCCCTGACGAGGAAGGTGGCCATATTGACTCTGGCCACTAGGCCATGCCACCCTGAAAGGGAGGGCCACCTTGTTCACTCTGGCCACTAGGCAACATTGCCCTGAGGGTTATGGTACTCAGTTGGATTTAGCTGTGGGGCTATAATGCCCTCCTCCTATTCCCCAAGGGGAGCAGAGTGTACCAGCCCCGTGACATGCACAAATATGGTGAACTGTTTTTGGAATACTTACAAATAATTAAAAAAAAAAAGCTATTAAGTGCTTATGCAGACTCCCCCCACCCTTTGATGCTGTTTGTGTGCATTTAAATGCAAGGTTCCAACACACCATCTACACGTCAGCACACCCCTATAAACCCATGCCCCTCCGATCTCCTCTCAGGCATGATTTCTCACTCTCTATACTGCGACCAAAACATGCAGCTTGTGTCACCTGGATTCTTCCTATTGGGCAGAATGAAGTGTTTGGAAAGACTGAGATACCGCCAGAGCCGTGTCTGCCAGCCAAAGTTTGCATCTGGCATCGGCCACTATGGGAAGACAAGATCCTGGGCTAGACGGACCACTGGCTGTTCTTAAGTTGGGGGTCCTCGCAGCTAGAACTATTCCAGCCCTCGGGTTAAGAGCTTAGTGACCGCTCAGTTGCCGGTGAAAGAGAAATGTGTAGCAAGTATCCAAAGTGGTACAGGGATTGGGCTCGACACACAAAATATCCATGCCCTGGAGTTCTCTCGGGATGTCACTAGAGGGCACTATCTTCTCTCCATAAGCCCAGCAAAGTCAGGTAAAAAAAAATGTACAAACCCTCCCTTTGAAAAGCGCTGCCCCATTCACTCAAGTGAGACGACAGGATCCCAGGTTAAGGCCGTTAGCCCGTAGCTACCTGTAAGTTCCATCGGCTCTGTGGCCCTAGCGGGAACAAATGCTTCCCTCCCAGCTCCTCCGCTAGGTCCACAAAGCTCCCCAAAGAGGCTCAGACGTTATCTTACTGGAGGTTCCCCTAGTAAACTGGAACAGCGCTGACCTGTCTCCAAAGTGGCACAGGGACTAGTCCCAGGCCTCACAGCAGACCCACCTCTAGATCCTGCATCCAGCTGCTGACTCCCCCATGCTGTCTGTAACTCCTGTATTTATGTATAACCTCCCCCTCCACTCCCTCAAAGCAGAGTAAGCTGGAGTGAAGGAAAATGCAGGAAGGGTTTATTATTCTGATATGGGTCTGTGTATTTCTCATGTGATTAAGCAAACTGTGCAAAGTGTCTGTATGTTTTATATGCATCACACCTGCCACGTGCCCCCTGAGAGGATTAAACTGTGACCGAGGAGGCTCACCTCTTTGTGGGATTCTGGCAGAGGGTGTTGTGATGGAGCAGAGAAACTGCCAGCCAGCACAGCAGGGGTTAAAGTAAGCCCTTGGGCCCAGCTAGCCCCGCCCTGCTATCCCTGCAGCCAATGCCAGGCCTGGAGAGGGGATAAAAGCAGGGAGCCGGGATGGGTTGTGAAGAGACAGGTACTAGCTGTCTCCCTGCCTGAGGGGCTGGAGTACTGGCCTGCCAGCAGGAGCAGCCACCTGGAAGTGAGCGCTGCTTTCCCAGCCACGGGAGCGTGAGGAGGAACCCCCAGCACAGGAGGTAACTGAGCAAACCCAATTGTGGGGCTTGCCCTCAGCAGCTTGCAGCTGCCCTGCGGAAGGAGCCTGGGGCCGCAGCAAGGTGCCGTGCAGACCCCAGAGGGAATCCGGGGGGGAGCAAGCCGCCCGGTAGATGGACTAGAGGGGCCGTGTCCCAAACTGACTGGACTGGTAGGAAGCAGCACAGGGCAGCGGGTTCTGACTCCCTGCTGGGAGGGACACCAACCCCCCTGTTCAAGGGTTGACATACACAGGTGTCAGTCACTGCTGGAGAGACTCCCCATCCCCTGGCTGAGGCTGAGAGCCAGGTGATCTCACCACTAGGCTGCCTGGCCACCCAAGCCCCTGCTAAGGTGTGTTTAAGCTACTGCAGTATCCTGGAGGTCAGCACTGTTCTGGGGGCCTAGGCAGGTGGCTGGGGGAGGAGGACAGGGAGGGCTCCATTTACGTGATGGGATAGCAACCGGAGTCAGTGCCCAGGAAAAGTCCCAGCGTGGCCAAGGGAAGAAATTCAGCTGGCGCCTGCTGAGACCTAGGGAAGCTGAAATACCCAGGGCTCCAGAGGTGTGGATTCCCCTCAGAGCCTTCTGGCTCATGTGGCCGGCAGGGGGAGTCGATTGGATCTATGGCAGTGGGTTACTCACGTCTCTGCTGGTGTGAGGACATGGGGATATGTATTCTGTCTGGTATGATGAGCTTTCTGTATTCATGCGGCACACCCTTGTGCCAAGGAGAGGGGGAACAGCACCTGGGTGTCTGCCTCTGAATGGCCATAAAGGACCCTCGACAACTAGATAGGCCTTGCCCGCACAGAAGAACGGGTAAGTAAAAACAGACCTTTCCAAATGGCCTACAGAGAGGACAGTGGGAAAATCCCTGGCCAAGGAACAAAGGTGTTTATGCAGGCTTCTAAAAACAGAGGCTGAAGAATTCGAGGACAGAGATGAAGGGGGCCTGTTTCCCAAGCAAGAGGCAGGGCGGCTCTGTTTTTTGCTGCCTTCAGCGGCACCCGTGAGAGGTCCGCTGGTCACGCGGATTCGGCAGCGTTTCTGCGGGTGAGCTGCCAGTCCTGTGAGTTCGGTGACTGGCAGGCCACCCCCCCCCGTGGCTTGCTGCCCCAGGAACGTGCTTGCTGCGCTGGTGCCTGGAGCAGCCACTGGCAAGAGGGAACCTTTTGACTGCCACACCAGCCAAAGGTGAAGGGAGCTTTGGGCAGGAGTCAGAGGGGAGGAGAAGCCTGAGGTGGAGGATGAAGGTCCAGGAGAGGGAACCTGGAGCCCTGAAAGAACACTGTCCCTAATCCCAAAGAAAGCACAAGGGTGGTCAGGAAACTGAGGCAGGGACTGGCATACCAGTGTTTTACAGCAGAACCTCAGCATTCTGGACTCCTTGGGAATGGAGGTTGTCTGTAACTCTGAAATGTTCATAACTGCGAACAAAGCACAGTTCAGGCTCCAGATCCAGCAGCTGACACTCCAGGCCAGGCTTCAGCAGCAACTGAGCTCCCTCCTCAGCTTCCCTGCAGGCGTGCGTCCGTCCCCCCCCAGCAGGGGGGTGGGGATGATGGGTGAAAAAGGTGCAGATCCCAGCACGGCTCCTGCTCTGCTGGCTCTGGCAGCCCCAGTGTCTTCACCTCGTAGCTATAAGTGGCTGCCCGTGTGTGGGGCCAGGCAGCCCAGATGGGCCCACCTTTAAGATGCAGTACAGCATTGGTCTCTGGTGCTGTCTGATTGGCTACTTCTGGTTTCACTTGGTGTCCAGTGGACCAGTCAGTCCCTAACTCTGGTGTTCGTATCTTTGATGTTCTACTGTATCATTTTGCCTCAATCTGAATATCTCTTGTGGTGTCTGAGTAAAGTGTTTTGGTTTTAAAAATTCCTCTGCAAAGTCTGGGTGTTAGTTGCTTCAACTATCACATGTCCCTGAAGGGTCAAACTCTAAACCAGAGTGCCCACAAGGGTGGAGCTCTGGGGAGGGGGTGCTTATGCTGTGGGGGAGTCTTGGGGGGCTTAACAGGGGGCACTCACCTCTTGAGCACCCCCTGCTGCTGCGAGCAGTACTGCAGGCTTTCTCCTGCTCCTGGCACTCCCCGTGAGTCGTCGACCTCGCTTGGTGGGTCTTCAGTGGTTCAGCCCTCCAGCCACGTGACGCAATCAAAATGAAACCCTTTCAGGGTCACACAAGTCCAGCAGACCTAGCTGCCCTCACCAGCATCTTCAGCCCTGGCTCTGAGCCCTTTAATTTCAGCCTTTCGCTTGTGCTTCCAAATGAAACTTGTCCCCTTCTTGGGGAAACCACTTTGCTGGTGGGGGAACCTGGGCCCACCCCGTAGCCCAACCCAGGGACTCTGTGCACAGCAGCCATGCACCACTCACTGCAACTCATTGCTGCTACTTCCCTGCCCCCGCACCGCCCTCCATAGCTCAGGGTTAAAATTCTCAGGGCTTCTTGCTCCTAGCTTCAGCAACGGCAGCTAGAACCAAACTCAGGTTCTTCCTTTGGCCAGAGAGCAGTGGTCGTGTCCCTGCCCCTGAGGCCCCAGCCAGAAACTGCCCTGCTACCGCCCGCAGCTCCTTTTATCCGAGCCTGCTGGGCTCTGATTGGCTGCTTATATGGGGCTTCTCTAGGCAGCCCTGGAGGACCCACTTTTGCTGCTCTTTTCCCGGGGCAGGATGTGGTAGGACCACAGAGCCTCCAGTAGGGGGCCACAAAGGCCTGGTGCAGCCTGTCACATGGGCCTTGGGGCCCCGCTTTTGGGAACGGGGTGCCTGACCAGAGTCTAGGACGGGTAGGCAACCTGTGGCACATGTGCCAAAGGCAGCACGAGAGCTGATTTTCAGTGGCACTCACACTGCCCAGGTCCTGGCCACCGGTCCGGGGGGCTCTGCATTTTAATTTAATTTTACATGAAGCTTCTTAAACATTTTAAAAAACTTATTTACTTTACATACAACAATAGTTTAGTTTTATATTATAGACTTCTAGAAAGAGACCTTCTAAAAATATTAAAATGTATGACCGGCACGTGAAACCTTAGAGTGAATAAATGAAGACTCGGCCCAGCACTTCTGAAAGGCTGCCGACCCCTGGTCTAGGACCAGGGAGTGAGCCTAGAGGTCAGGCAGTGCTAAGGCCTGTCCAGAATCCAGGGATATAGGCACTGACTGCGTGGGTGCTCTGGGGCTGGAGCATCTGTGGGGAGAAAACAACTGTCGGTGCTCAGCACCCACTGGCAGCCCTGTGGATCAGCTCCTCCCCCTCCCTCCCAGCATCTCCCACCCGCCATGGTCAGCTGTACAGCAGGGTGCAGGAGGTGCTGGGGTGTGGGGGAGGAGCAGAGGCAGGAAGAGGTTGGGGGAGGGGGTGGGAAGAGGTGGGGCAGGAGTAGGGGCTTGGGGAAGGTCTGGAGTGGGGGTGGGGCTGGGGTGGAGCAGGGGTTGAGCCCGCCCCCCCGGGAACTCAAGAAGTCGGCCTTTCTGCCGAGGGATATCAGAAATACACCGATCCCGTTCTGGGAGCTGATCCCAGCAGCCTGGTAAGCGTCCAGCACAGGTGACCTCAACCAGGGCTGGGACAACTGGCCTGGCAGCAGCAAGCACCCCGGAGGAGCTGCACCAATGAAGCGAAAGCAGCTCCATGTTTGTGTGTCCACAAGCCCTTAGCAACAGACTGAAAACATAGTAAAGCGTCACAAGGCCTGATTCTCATTTACTTCTCACTGACACCGCTCCGGCACGGCTGAAATTTCAGCCGTGGCTCCTAAGTACATAAGAACAGCCAGACTGGGTCAGACCAAAGGTCCATCTAGCTCAGTCTTCTGTCTTCCGACAGTGACCAATGCCAGGTGCTTCAGAGGCAGGGCTGGCTCCAGGGTTTTTGCTGCCCCAAGCAGCAAGAAGAAGAAGGGAAAAAAAAGCCGCGATCACGATCTGCAGCTCTATTGCGTCCGCTTCAGTCTTCGGCGGCAATTCGGCAGCGGGTCCTTCGCTCCGAGAGGGAGTGAGGGGCCCGCTGCCAAATTGCCGCCGAAGACCCAGACGTGCTGCCCCAAGCACCTGCTGGCTGGTGCCTGGAGCCGGCCCTGTTCAGAGGGAATGAACAGAACAGGGAATCATCAAGTGATCCATCCCCTGTGGCCCATTCCCAGCTTCTGGCAAACAGAGGCTAGGGACACCTTCCCTACCCATCCTGGCTAATAGCCATTGATAGACCTGTCCTCCATGCACTTATCTAGTTCTTTTTTTGAACCCAGTTATATAGTCTTGGCCTTCACACCATCCTCTGGCAAAGAGTTCCACAGGTTGACTGTGTGTGGAAAAAATACTTCCTTCTGTTTGTTTTATACCTGCTGCCTATTCATTTCATTTGGTGGCCCCTGGTTCTTGTGTTATGAGTAGTTATAGACAACACTTCCTTATTCACTTTCTCCACACCAGTCATAATTTTATAGATCTCAATCATGTCCCACTTTTGTCGTCCCTGTTCCAAGCTGAAAAGTTCCCGTCTTATTAATCCCTCCCCATACGGCAGCCGTTCCAGACCCCTAAATCATTTTTGTTGCCTTTTTCTGAACATTTTCCAATTCCAATATACCTTTTTTGAGATGGGGGAACCACATCTGCACACAGTATTCAAGATGTGGGTGTACCATGGATTTAAAGAGAGGCAATATGATATTTTGTGTCTTATTATCTATCCTTCTCTTAATGATTCCTAACATTCTGTTTGCTGTTTCGACTGTCATTGCACATTGAGTGGATGATTTCAGAAAACTCTCCACAATGACTCCAAGATCTTTCTTGAGTGGTAACAGCTAATTTAGAACCCATCATTTTCTATGTATAGTTGGGATTATGTTTTCCAATGTGCATTATTTTGCATTTATCAACATTGAATTTCAATTGCCATTTTGTTGCCCAGTCACCCAGTTTTGTGATCTCTTTGTAGCTCTTAGTTAAGTACCAGGCAGACTGCAATCTTTCGTAATTTTGTATCATCTGCAAATTTTGCCACCTTGGTGCTTACCCCTTTTTCCAGATCATTTAGGAATATGTTGAACAGCACCGGTCCCAGAACAGACCCCTGGGGGACACCACTATTTACCTCTCTCCATTCTGAAAACTGACCATTTATTCTTACCCTTTGTTTCCTGCCTTTTAACCAGTTACTGATCCAGGAGAGGACCGACCTTCCTTATCCCATGACTGCTTACTTGCTTAAGAGTCTTTGGCGAGGGACCTTGTCAAAGGCTTACTTAAAATCTAAGTACACGTTGACTCTTCTCCAGCAAATCATGTTCATCTACGTGTCTGATAATTCTGTTCTTTACTATAGTTTCAACCAGTTTGCCTAGTACTGAAGTCAGGCTTACCGGCCTGTAATTGCCAGAATCACTTCTTGAGCCTTTTTAAAAAAGAAATAAGTTGGCGTCACATTAACTATCTTCCAGTCACTGGGTACAGAAGCTGATTTAAATGGTAGGTTACAGTCAGATGACAGTTACTAGTCCTGCAATTTCACATTAGAGTTCCTTCAGAACTCTTGGGTGATACCGTCTGGTCCTGGTGACTTATTACTATGTAGTTTATTGATTTAGTTCCAAAACCTCCTGTAATGATACCTCAATCTGGGACAGTTCATGTTCTGTTAGTGACTGTCATGGTGCTTTACTGTGAGCTCAACAGGTCAGTGGGTTTCTGTGTGTGCTGTTCATCCCAATGCAATCTAGAGGCAGGAGAAGCAATGTTCCAACACAGAGACTGATTTATTTCTGTTTTCTCTGTTACTTATATTTTTACTTCATTTACAATAAATCAGATCCATGACAAGCTGGGGGAAGTGGTGCCATATAAATGTGAGTCATGGTCAGGGTGAGGTGCAGAATGCCAAGATGGGAATAATTATATAGACACTCTACAGGCACTCACCTGTGCAAATACAAAAACACAACATAAGAAAGGCCACACGTATTTGCTGTGTGGATGTTAGAAGGCAGCAGAGCTGGGAGGTAGATTTGCTTAGAGACAAGGATGGTCGCAGTGTCCCCTCTGAGTAGAAACAGCTGCTCAGTATCAGAAGCTAAACTCTCCTCTGCAGTGATGCTTACAAAACACTTGACAATGGCTGAGTAGGTGGTGGGCTGAGAACACTGTCCATTTTGTTGAGCAGTACTGTCTGCCTGTGCTCCCCCGTCTGTCTGCTGGTTCCCTCCTGTTGTCTCATGTCTCAGACTGTAGACTCGTTGAGGCCACACACAAAGGGGTCCTGGTCCATGTCTGGGTATCTAGGCGCTATCACAATACAGGTAGCTAATAATAATTCTAAGAAGCAGCAGCAGCATGTGCCATGGTCTGAACTATTCAGGGGACCCAGAATCATTTGCAACACAAATGTCATTGCTACACAAGTGGGGAAAGTGACTCACTTCAGAAGGAGGTCTTGGTGTGTCCAGGGAAGGGAAAGGATCCTGCATTGTCTCCATCTCCAGTCTCCTGCTCTGTTGTTGCCACCAGTGGACTTCCTCCTTTAGTCAAGAGAATGACTTTCAGTCTCTTGAATGAAGTCATGAATGGCCTTAGCCTCAGTGATTTGGGAGTGCTGCTGGAATATTTCTGCCACCTTTTCCAACTTCCTTTTCAGTTGTTGCCTCTCCGGGTAGTTGTCTGGAATGGCGAAACCTGCTCTGTACATCTCAGCTGCCTCCTGCACTGAGTTTTTCTTGTAAAAGAGGAAATTTCCCCAGTGAAGGTAGACTGCCTGCTGACACTTCTTGCTGAGGCTGGGCATTTCACTCATGAGATTGAGATAAATCTCTTCTTGGTAGTGAGGTGTATTTTCTCCATACATTTCAGCTAAAGCCAGCTTTGCAAACACAGAGGCTGGATCTTTCTGCACAGCCTTTTTGAAGGCCTCAATAGCTGCTGCCAATATTTCTTCTCTTCTGCTGGAGTTGTCCCCCCATAACTGCATCTTGTAGCAGACGCCAAGGTCGTAGTGAAGGAGATGATAATTGGGGTTCAGAGCTATTGCTCGCTCTAGAACAGAAATTGCTTTTTCTAGGAATTCTGGCTGAAAGAACATGGCTGCATATCTCAGGACCTCAGGGTCCAGGCTATTCTGAACATCTTCTAGGAGGGCTTCGGCTTGCTGTCTATCCCTCTCCTTAAGGATCTTGGCTAAATACACCTTAGCTTCATAGTTTTGCTGCTGTTCATGGATAATGGTGCCCAACTTCTCTCTGGCTTCATTCCAAGATACAGAATTGTGAGAGTGACTCCATGATGGAAAGGCTGCGATTGCCGATCCAGCAAGAAATTCCCCATTTGCTGCGTCTTCTTTTAATGCCATTTGGAAACACTGTGTGGCTTCTCTGCCATTGCGGAAGCCTGCTGCCAGGAGAGACCAGCCTTTCTGTGCATGTATCTCAGGGTTCTGAGCTGCATATGGAGAGCGGCTCTTCAGGGAGCTGCAGATCTTTCTAACCTTGTCCAGGTAAAGCTCAACCAAATCATAGTGGGCCAAGTGATAATAGATCCAGGCATAGTTTCCGTAAATGACCAGGACCTGCCGGGGGAAGTTATCTGGGTGATCTCTTTGCAGAATCTCCTCGGCTTCTCTAAGGCTTTGCAGAGCGTCTTCATATTGCCCTTGCAGGTGGCAGAGATAAGCCTGCATGGCAAGGAATGTGGCCTGGTTCTGGTTGTGAGTGTGGGCAATCCTGAGAGCCAGAGTTTGGAGGAGGTGAGCTGCATCTACCTTGTCTCTGATTTCAAAGTTCCAGGTGAAGTGGCACTGGAGGGCCTGCAGCTTCTCCTTCAGACGCAGGGGGCTGCAAAGAGAGGGGGAAATGAGACTCCATCTGGGCTGAATGAATTTTCACCACCCTGACAGGGAGCAACGCTGCCCCCCACTTCCAGTGAGTACCCCCCCGCTGCAGGTTCCCCCTCCAGCCCCCCCACTATACCCCACCAGTTCCCTCCCCCTCCCCACCTGGCAGTGTCCTCTTTCTGGGAACAAGCACGGCACTGAACAATAGAACAACCTCCCCCCGCCTTGCTAGACACACCGACCCCCCCGCCCTCCCTCCCTCCCTCCCTCCAAGCTGTCCCCGCTCTCTGGTCTGGGGCCCTGCGCTGGGGGGGGTAACGTGGTCTCAGTCCAGGCTGAGCGTTCACAAGAGCCCCCCCCCCTTCTGCAAACAGCTGGTTCCCCTCCCTGCAGCCTCCCCCGCGCTGTAGCTCTGGGCTCCTGCTGCTGCTGCTGCCTTTTCTCTCTGCATCTCCCGGGCTGGTCCCGTCCCACCCCCCGGCTGCCCCTTGGCTCCAGCTCCCCGGGGACCGGAGTTAATTTCCCCTCCCCCCCCCCCGGTTTGTGCAGAGGGGAGCCGGGGTTAAGGCCAGTGACTAGTCCATTCACAGCCACAGGGAGAGGGGGCGGGGCGGAGGCGGGGCTCTCTCGCGGCTCCTGGGTTGATGCGGAGTGAAGCCGGAGTGACAGCTGGCCCGAGCGGGGAGTTCTCCGGAAAGTGGCGGCCCGGTGAGCCCGCAGGGTGAGGTGTACACAGTGACCTGCTCTAGCTCTGTGAGTCACCAGCCTGGAGCGTCAACGGGATGCAAAATGGCCCCAGATTAACCCCGCCCCGGAGGTCTGAACGCCGGAGATTCACAGCCCCAGAAACGCGCAGAGGGGGTGGGAAGGTGTCTGGATTGAGCCCTTGCTGGAAATGCCCCCGCAACCCCAAAGCTCCTACCTCATTGCGCTCCGCTGAGTCCCCGGCCCAGCCAGGGGGGTGGCGGCTCCTTTCCCCGCACTGGTTTTCTGCCCAAGCTGGAGAAGTGCCCGGTTCTGGGGGCCTGAACGGACTGTGTCTGCTGGGACCCGCCTGCCCCTTTATAGCCCGCCTGGGCTGCGAGCCGGGGAGCCCCCCGGGCCGGCTGGGGAACTGCATTGCCATAGAAAGGGGGGGAGAGCCGGGGAAAAGGAAACTGAAACTTAACTTTCACGTCCACTTGTTATCTGCAGCCTGCACTCGGCCTGAACTGCTATCTGCAGCCCCAGGGTGACATCATGGGACTAGTTACGGGGTGTGTGTATGTGTGCCTATGCACACACACGTTTGCACATGTACAATCCTGCCTTGGGTTTCCCAGCACACAGACGGGGTCACTCTCCATTATCACACGCCAGTGCGCTCCCTGCTACGCACCCCACAGCACCACAGCCCCGGGCAGTGCACAGGTCGGCCATGTCCCGGCCTCCAGCCAGCCTTTCCCCGCCACCTTGGGGTGTTCGTGTCGCCCGGGTGGGAACAGCCTGCGCTGCCCTGAGCACAGGGGCTGCGGCTGTGTGCAGAGGCTGGGCCCATAGCACAGAGGAGCTCTCCCTCGCTCACTCCAAGGTGCCTGCACAGGGCAGTGGGCAGCCCGGCCTTGTGCTACACACGGGGACTGTGCGGCACAGCTGGCAGCCTGCCCCCGCCCCCGGCACGGGGCACTTAGCAGGGAGGAGCAGAGGGAAATGACTGAGGCAGGGCAATTAGGAAAATGTGAGCGCTTTGTACCTGCTCCCCCAGGTCTCCTCCTCCTCCCCGAACCCTCCCCCAGCTTTATCCCTGCGGGGGGGGGGGGCGATTTTCAAAAGTGCCCCCCTGATTTAGACACCGAGGCCCCATTGTCTGCCAGCGTGATCCATGCTCCTCAATCAAAGAAGGAGAGGTAATTTCCCCTGTGCAGTAACTGGAGATCTTCGAGATGTGTGTCCCTGTGCGTGCCCCACCACCCGCCCTGCTTTCCACTGTTTCGGGGTTCCCGTGTGGGACTTTGTGGCGGAGGAGGAACTGAGGGTGGTTTGTCTGTGCAGTGCTATATAGTCTAGTTCGGGGCACGAGGAGATGGGGGTCAAGGATGCATGAGGGGGTTACATGGAGCATGAACAGGTTACAGAAGAACTGCCATATTGGGTCAGACCAATGGTCCATCGAGCCCAGTATCCTGTCTTCTGATAGCAGCCAATGCCAGGTGCTTCAGAGGGAATGGACAGAACAGGGAATCATCACAAGGTCCATCCCCTGTCGTCCAGTCCCAGCTTCTGGCAAACAGAGGCAAGTTAGACTCAGGTGTTGCATCCCTGCCCATCCTGGCTAATAGCCCTTGATGGACTTGACCTCCATGAACTTACCTAGTTCTTTCTGGAACCCTGTTATTGTTTTGGCCTCACAACATCCCCTGGCAACCAGTTCCACAGGTTGACTGTACCTTATATAAAGTACTTCCTGATGCCTATTAATTTCCTTGGGTGAGCCCTAGTTTTTGTGTTATGTAAAGGACTAAATAACACTTCCTTATTCACTTTCTCCACAGCAGTCAAGATTTTATAGACCGTTTTCGTATTCCTCCTGTTGGTGTCATCAGGCATCTGTATTAGGCCTGAATGAACTAAAGTCACTCCATGTCTGACCAAAGCGCTTCCATGTTTGTTTGAACTTTAATTGACCTAACAGGCCGGCAACAAAGAATGGTTATCAGTTACAACACCTGCACCAGAAGGTAATAACAAGGCCTGCTATAATGAGCCTGCCTGCTCAAAGAGGGAGTAAAACAAGATAACTGTTCACAGAAGAGTTACTAACGAGCTAAAGTGGTTTTTGCCAAGTATGATTTAACCTGCTTAGTGTAATTGCTACTTGCATGATGTATTTGCTATAGAAAATAGACGGGAGGGGAAAGAAGGGGGGGGGGGAAGGGGGAGGAGTGTGGGGGGTAATGGGAAATGCTTAGCTGAAATCATGTATAAGAAGAGAAAAACAGCTTGTATCTGTGTGCAGGATTTGAGAATGCTTTTTCTCCCTGGCACCTTATTTGGGCTCAAATAAACTTGGTTTGCTTCTCCACCCTGGTGTGTTAATTAGTGCGGCGCACACCGGGCAATGAACCACCACTGTTTGCTGCCTCAGGCATTCTGTGCCGGCAACACTCCCTTAGCCATCTCTTTTCCAAGCTGAAAACTCCCAGTTTTTTTAATCGCTCCTCATATGGAAGCTGTTTCATATCCCTAAGCATTGTTCTTGCCCTTATATCTATTTTGAGCTGGGGCAACCAGATCTGCAGGCAGTATTTAAGATGTGGGCGTGCCATGGATTTATATAGAGGCATTATCGTATTTTCTATTTGATCTATCTGTAAGCGGGGGAATGGTCCTGCTATTGTGGGGAACTTTCCTGGCTTCTGCACTACCCCGGTGAAGTGGGCTAGCGAAAGGATCTGAGTCCTCGCTCCCACTTCCTTTACCCAGAGCCTCCCTGCCCTTGAGGACTCCCCTTCCACTGGCAGAGTCCTCGTAACCCCAACAAGGCTGGGCCCAGGATTCCTAGGGGGCTCGACCCCCAACCCTGCTGTGCTCACCTAGGACAGGGGCTAGGGTGTCCCCACTCCGGGGTACTCTCTCTGCACTGCGCACATCCCTGACCCACTGATCACATCATACAATTTAAAGCAAATACAAGTCATTTAATTAACACTTAATTTAAAAAAAGAATAAGGAAAAATGGGAAAGGTTAAAGGAAACACATCACCCTGCTCTGGGGCAGGGAACATCACAAACAGTGTCTCTGAAAGGTCAGGGCAGTTCAGTCTGTTCCTTGTAGGTCCCAGGCCTCCTTCTCAGGTCCTGGCTGTGCTGCAGGGACGCTGCGGGTCGGACACTTGCTCTGGCGGTGGCCACACGCTCTCAGGCTCTGGGTGGCAGGACCCTTCTCCCCAGCGTCACCCCCGCCCTGTCAGGGTTACAATCCCCCTCCCAGTCTGGGCTGCAGGGCCTCTTGGCTGAGGTATCTCCCTGCGCTGGGCCCACTGCCCGGGGTCCCCCTCGCTCTCCCCAGCTGCTCCCCGCACCCAGCTCCGGACTGCTCCAGCTCCAGCTCCAGCTCCACTCTGCCTCAGCACGGCTGCTGCTGCTGCTCTGCCTTCAGCTCCCTGGGCTGCTTCTCTGGCCCCTCTGGCTCTGGTTGCTGCAGCTCTGCTCCCAGGGCAGGGCTGCTCTCTCTGGGCTGTGCTCTGGCTTTTTGGGCTGCAGCTCCACTCTCATCAGCTCAGCTTGGGGCCCTGCTCTCGCCTTAGCTCGGCCCCACTCCATCTGACTCAGACAAATCCAGCTCACACGGAGGACAGGACCCCCCTGGCCTCCTGACTCCTTGATTAGCCTGCCCGCCCTGTCAATCAGGCTGACCTGGAACACTGGCTTCTCCACATTGTTCCTGGAAACTGTCAGTCTCAGGCTCCTGATTTCTCATTGACCCTTCCCCTTTTTAGTGCTAGCAACCAAACACTCCCACTGAATGTTAGTAAGGGGGCAACAGTCCCCTTACATTCCCCCTTGCTAAAATTCTGCCACAGCCCCAATATTCACACCAGTACATTCGGGCCCCATAGTAACAACATATATCCACATTTTATATAAAAAAACCCCCATTAACAATTATCAAAAGAGCATTTAACATATTGAACATTTTACATCTACTTCTTTAAACTATAAATAACAATATTCATTAGAACGCTACATAGAACCAACAACATAATTATCTTTAAGTTTAACAGGCAGTACAGGCTTATTAGCCCTCTGAAACCTTAAGACTGCTGGTTCATTACCCATATTTTCTATTTTCCTGTCCTTGGGTAATACTAGGTCAGTTTGAGGGATCTGCCCATTCTCATTAGGGTTTGGGTTTACCCCATTGGTTTCAGTCTCCCCGGGCAATTCTGCACTATGCCTCCTACGAGCCCTGGTCAGATTAATAGTCCAACGCTTTAGCTGGTCCCTATGTACTACTCTCTCTCCACCTCCTTGTTCAGGCTGGTTAGCGTACACTGGCAGTTCGGGACTGTTGTGGGTGACCACAGTGTGGGGATTTGGCTTCCATTTGTCCTGTATTTTATTACATCTCCGGCGTCTACTGCTAAGAACTGGTGCACAGTCACCAGATCGGATGAGAGCCCCACTGGACTTGTGATCATAAGTCCTTTTCCTACCTTGGGCTGTGTCTTTAGTTGTACTGAGAGCAACTTTCCAGGCTATCTTCAGCCTTTGACTTGGTCATCATAATTGGTCACCTCATCCTTAGAAAAGACTTCTTGATGCTTCTCTGGCAACGCCCTTATGTTAGCCACATGTGCAGGAATCAGCCCTTGGCGTGCCACTTGAACAGGAACTGGCAGTCTCCCATCACATCTTTCTTGAAGAAAGGTAACTCGTCCTCCCTTCTCGCTCATCACCTGCAGCTCATTTTCTGGTACACAGTGGTGTTCGTCAAGGATCTTCCCTTTCCACGGAGGAATAATGGTCTTCCATTTTCTGCCCACTTTAACATTTCCAATATGCCTTGTGGGGCCCAGGGAATGACTCTGCCTCTCCACTCGAGCCAGTGCTCTACTCAGCACAGCATTCTTCGTAGAGTGCTCGTGACAGTTCATTCTCCTGGTTCCTTCTCCTGGTAAGAGTAGCTCCTTCAGCTCACTAATGATGTTCATTCCTAGAATCCCTGGGACTTCTTCTCCCATATGGCTCCCTTTCGAGGCTTTGTCTTTCAGGATGAAGATGCATTTTCCTGGCAGCGTTTGGCCCATATACTCTATGTCTGCTTCAACGCACCCCACCACTGGGATTGCCAGTCCATTAACAGCTGTTAGACGTACAAACCGTGTGCTGTGCATGGTCAGGTCCTTGTCCTTCAAATACTTTTTAAAATGCGACTCTGTAACGGTGGTGACTTCTGAGCCAGGATCTAACAAACATCTGGTCTTCACCCCTGCTATACATACTTCAGCAGTTAGACAGTCTCCAAATGCTCGCTTACAGAAGTCGCTAGATATGCTCACACGGAGGACGGGACCCCCCTGGCCTCCTGACTCCTTGATTAGCCAGCCCGCCCTGTCAACCAGGCTGACCTGGAGCACTGGCCTCTCCACATTGTTCCTGGAGACTGTCAGGCCTGGTCTACACTAGGCGTTTAAACCGGTTTTAGGAGCGTAAAACCGATTTAACGCCACACCCGTCCACACTAGGAGGCACCTTATATCGATTTTAATGGCTCTTTAAATCGGTTTCTGTACTCCTCCCCGGCGAGAGGAGTAGCGCTAATATCGGGATTAACATATCGGATTAGGGTTAGTGTGGCCGCAAATCGACGGTATTGGCCTCCGGGAGCTATCCCACAGTGCACCACTGACCGCTCTGGACAGCATTCTGAACTCGGATGCACTGGCCAGGTAGACAGGAAAAGCCCCGCGAACTTTTGAAATTCATTTCCTGCTTGCCCAGCGTGGAGAGCTCATCAGCACAGGTGACCACGCACAGCTCATCTACACAGGTAACAATGCAGTCTCCTGAGAATCGAAAAAGAGCCCCAGCATGGACTGCACGGGAGGTACTGGATCTGATCGCTATATGGGGAGAGGATTCAGTGCTAACAGAACTGCGTTCCAAAAGACGAAATGAAAAAGTATTTGAAAGAATTTCTAAGGCCATGACGGATAAAGGCCACAGCAGGGACTCAGTGCAGTGCAGAGTGAAAGTTAAGGAGCTCAGGCAAGCCTACCAGAAAACCAAGGAAGCAAACGGAAGGTCCGGGGCAGGTCGAAAAACATGCCGCTTCTATGCTGAGCTGCATGCAATTTTAGGGGGCTGCGCCACAAGTACCCCACCCCTGACCGTGGATTCCGAGGTGGGGATTGTAATCTCTGCCATGTCTGAGGATTATGCGGATGGGGAAGATGAAGATGAAGAAGAGGAGGACGACTTAGCAGAGAGCACACAGCACTCCGTTTGCCCCAACAGCCAGGAGCTTTTTCTCACCCTGACGGAATTACCCTCCTCCCAGCCCTCCCAAGCAACTATCCCAGACAATGACGCCATGGAAGGGACCTCTGGTGAGTGTACCTTTGCAAATAGCAAACATTGTTTTGAAGCAAGCATTTTTTAATGATTGATTTGCCCTGAGGACTTGGGATGCATTCGCAGACAGTATAGTTACTTAGAAAAGTTCGTTAACATGTCCGGGGATTGAGAGGAAATCCTCCAGGGACATCTCAATGAAGCACTCCTGGAGGTACTCCAGAAGCCTTTGCAGAAGGTTTCTGGGCAAGGCAGCCTTGTTCCGCCCACCATGGTAGGACACTTTACCACGCCATGCATGTAGCAAGTAATCAGGTATCATTGCATGGCAAAGCATAGCTGCGTATGGTCCCGGTGATTGCTGGCATTCAAGAAGCATCCGTTCTTTATCTCGCTGTGTTATCCTCAGCAAAGTGATATCGTTCAGGGTAACCTGATTAAAAATCAGGAATTTAAGTTAGGGGGATGGCCATTTTCCTACTGGGATCGTGGTCTGCAGCAGCTTAATAAAATTCCTTTCCTACACGTAGCCAGGCGGGGGGATGGGAGGAGTGAAATGCCAATGATCCACGCAGTGGGTGGGGGGGTGGGAAGGGTGTTGATTAGCAGGGAGCTAGCGTGGTATTAGCCATGCAGTGGGGGGAGGGGTAAATCATTACAGAAGCTGAAAGACAGTGGCTTACCATGGCTGCATGCAAGCTGAATTCTGATGCCCGGACCTGTGTCTGTGAGATCTGTAACCCCAGGGCTGCAGGCACTCAGTATTAAGATGAAAAATGCGACCTTGTAGGGAAATCACATGTGCTATGTAAGGTGAATAGTGCTGTTCACTGTGAAAGAGTATAACCATTGTTCTGTTAAATGTATCTTTTAAAATATTTCTCTCCCTCATGCAGCTGGAAATTTTTCAAGCGTCCCTCCTCCATCCCAAAGGCTAGCACAGATAAGGCGGAGGAAAAAGAAGACGTGAGATGAGATGTTCTCGGATATTATGGAAGTGACACGCAATGAAAGAGCTCATCTGAATGAGTGGAAGGACGTGGTATCAAATTACAGGAAAGAAGCCAGTGAACGTGAGGACAGGAGGGACACCCGAGATCAGCGGTGGCGGCAGGAAGATCAGCGGTGGCGGCAGGAAGATCAGCGGTGGCGGGATGCAACTCTGGGGCTGCTGCGTGATCAAACTGACATGCTCCGGCGTATGGTGGAGCTTCAGGAACGGCAGCAGGATCACAGAGTGCCGCTGCAGCCCCTGTATAACCACCCTCACCATGTTCCACATCCTCCTCACCCAGACGTGTAAGAACGCGTGGGGGGAGGCTCCGTGCACCCGCCCACTCCACCCCCGTGGACAGCCCAACCAGAAGGCTGTCATTAATGTGAAATTTTTTAATGGCCTTCTCCTTCCCTCCTATCCTCCTCCCAAACCACACCCTTACTTCTCTCCCTCTTTTTATAATGAATTAATAAAGAATTCATGATTTTTAAACGAGAGTGACTTTATTTGCATACGTAAGCTGTACTCGAAGGGGGAGGGTGAGTTGCTTACAGGGACTGAGTCAATCAAGGGGGTTGGGTGTTCATCAACAAACACAGCAGTCACACTGTACCCTGGCCATTGATAAAGCTCGTTTTCAAAGCTTCTCTGATGCGCACCGCTTCCTGGTGTGCTCTTCTAATCTCCCTGGTGTCTGGCTGCGCGTAATCAGCGGCCAGGTGATTTGCCTCAGCCTCCCACCCCACCATAAAGGTCTCCCCCTTACTCTCCCAGAGATTGTGGAGAATACAGCAAGCAGCAATAACATAGGGGACATTGGTTTGGCTGAGGTCTGAGCGAGTCAGTAATGTGCGCCAGCGCGCCTTTAAACGGCCAAATGCACATTCCACCACCATTCTGCACTTGCTCAGCCTGTAATTGAACAGATCCTGACCACTGTCCAGGCTGCCTGTGTATGGCTTCATGAGCCATGGCATCAAGGGGTAGGCTGGGTCCCCCAGGATAACGACAGGCATTTCAACATCCCCAACTGTTTTCTGGTCTGGGAAGTAATTCCCTTGCTGCAGCAGTTTAAACAGAGTAGTGCTTCTGAATACGCGAGCGTCATGAACCCTCCCTGGCCATCCCACATGGATGTTGGTGAAACGTCCCTTGTGATCCACCAGTGCTTGCAGCACCATTGAAAAGTACCCCTTCCGGTTTACGTACTGGGTGCCCTGGCGCTCCGGTGCCAAGATAGGGATATGGGTTCCATCTATCGCCCCACCACAGTTAGGGAATCCCAGTGCAGCAAAGCCATCCACTATAGCCTGCACGTTTCCCAGAGTCACAACCTTTCGTAGCAGCAGCTTAGTGATTGCTTTGGCTACTTGCATCACAGCAGCCCCCACAGTAGATTTTCCAACTCCAAATTGATTCCCGACTGACCGGTAGCTGTCTGGCGTAGCAAGCTTCCACAGGGCTATCGCCACTCGCTTCTCTACTGTGAGGGCTGCTCTCATCTTGGTATTATGGCGTTTCAGGGCAGGGGCAAGCAAGTCACAAAGTTCCATGAAAGTGCCCTTACGCATGCGAAAGTTTCGCAGCCACTGCGAATCGTCCCACACCTTCAACACAATGCGGTCCCACCAGTCAGTGCTTGTTTCCCGGGCCCAAAATCGGCGTTCAATGGATAGAATCTGCCCCATTACCATCAGGATCTCCAAAGCGCAGAGGCCCGCGGTTTGAGAGAATTCTGTGTCCACGTCCTCATCACTGTCATCGCCGCGCTGCCGTATCCGCCTCCTCCTCGACTCGGTTTTAAGGTCCTGGTTCACCATATACTGCACGAGAGTGCGCGAGGTGTTTAAAATATCCACGATTGCAGTATTGAGCTGAGCAGGGTCCATGCTTGCTGTGATATGGCGTCTGCACAGTTCAACCAGGAAAAAAGGCGCGAAACCGTTGTCTGCTGCTTTCAGGGAGGGAGGGGTGAGGCTGTACCCAGAACCACCCACGGCAATGATTTTTCCCCCCAGAATTCCAAGGGGCGGGGGAGGCTGCGGGAACTATGGGATAGCTACGGAATAGCTACCCACAGTGCAACGCTCCAGAAATCGACGCTAGCCTCGGACCGTGGATGCACACCACCGAATTAATGTGCTTAGTGTGGCCGCGCGCAATCTGTTTTATACAATCTGTTTTACAAAACTTGTTTCTGTAAAATCGGAATAATCCTGTAGTGTAGACGTACCCTCAGTCTCAGGCTCCTGATTTCCCATCGACCCCTCCCTTTTTAGTGCTGGGAGCAACCAAACACCCCCACTGAATGTTAGTAAGGGGGCAACAGTCCCCTTACACATGCACAAATATGGTGAACTGTTTTTGGAATACTTACAAATAATTTTAAAAACAAAAGCTATTAAGTTCTTATGCAGACTCTCCCCACCCTTTGGTGCTGTTTGTGTGCATTTAAATGCAAGGTTCCAACACACCATCTACACGTCAGCACACCCCTATAAACCCATGCCCCTCCGATCTCCTCTCAGGGATGATTTCTCACTCTCTATACTGCGACCAAAACATGCAGCTTGTGTCACCTGGATTCTTCCTAGCTTGGACAGAATGAAGTGTTTGGAAAGACTGAGATACCGCCAGAGCCGTGTCTGCCAGCCAAAGTTTGCATCTGGCATCGGCCACTATGGGAAGACAAGATCCTGGGCTAGACGGACCACTGGCTGTTCTTAAGTTGGGGGTCCTCGCAGCTAGAACTATTCCAGCCCTCGGGTTAAGAGCTTAGTGACCGCTCAGTTGCCGGTGAAAGAAATGTGTAGCAAGTATCCAAAGTGGTACAGGGATTGGGCTGGACACACAAAATATCCATGCCCTGGAGTTCTCTCGGGCTGTCACTAGAGGGCACTATCTTCTCTCCATAAGCCCAGCAAAGTCAGGTAAAAAAAAAAGTACAAACCCTCCCTTTGAAAAGCACTGCCCCATTCACTCAAGTGAGACGACAGGATCCCAGGTTAAGGCCGTTAGCCCGTAGCTACCTGTAAGTTCCATCGGCTCTGTGGCCCTAGCGGGAACAAATGCTTCCCTCCTAGCTCCTCCGCTAGGTCCACAAAGCTCCCCAAAGAGGCTCAGACGTTATCTTACTGGAGGTTCCCCTAGTAAACTGGAACAGCGCTGACCTGTCTCCAAAGTGGCACAGGGACTAGTCCCAGGCCTCACAGCAGACCCACCTCTAGATCCTGCATCCAGCTGCTGACTCCCCCATGCTGTCTGTAACTCCTGTATTTATGTATAACCTCCCCCTCCACTCCCTCAAAGCAGAGTAAGCTGGAGTGAAGGAAAATGCAGGAAGGGTTTATTATTCTGATATGGGTCTGTGTATTTCTCATGTGATTAAGCAAACTGTGCAAAGTGTCTGTATGTTTTATATGCATCACACCTACCACGTGCCCCCTGAGAGGATTAAACTGTAACCGAGGAGGCTCACCTCTTTGTGGGATTCTGGCAGAGGGTGTTGTGATGGAGCAGAGAAACTGCCAGCCAGCACAGCAGGGGTTAAAGTAAGCCCTTGGGCCCAGCTAGCCCCGCCCTGCTATCCCTGCAGCCAATGCCAGGCCTGGAGAGGGGATAAAAGCAGGGAGCCGGGCTGGGTTGTGAAGAGATAGGCACTAGCTGTCTCCCTGCCTGAAGGGCTGGAGTACTGGCCTGCCAGCAGGAGCAGCCACCTGGAAGTGAGCGCTGCTTTCCCAGCCACGGGAGCGTGAGGAGGAACCCCCAGCACAGGAGGTAACTGAGCAAACCCAATTGTGGGGCTTGCCCTCAGCAGCTTGCAGCTGCCCTGCGGAAGGAGCCTGGGGCCGCAGCAAGGTGCCGTGCAGACCCCAGAGGGAATCTGGAGGGGAGCAAGCCGCCCGGTAGATGGACTAGAGGGGCCGTGTCCCAAACTGAGTGGACTGGTAGGAAGCAGCACAGGGCAGCGGGTTCTGACTCCCTGCTGGGAGGGACACCAACCCCCCTGTTCAAGGGTTGACATACACAGGTGTCAGTCACTGCTGGAGAGACTCCCCATCCCCTGGCTGAGGCTGAGAGCCAGGCGATCTCACCACTAGGCTGCCTGGCCACCCAAGCCCCTGCTAAGGTGTGTTTAAGCTACTGCAGTATCCTGGAGGTCAGCACTGTTCTGGGGGCCTAGGCAGGTGGCTGGGGGAGGAGGACAGGGAGGGCTCCATTTACGTGATGGGATAGCAACCGGAGTCAGTGCCCAGGAAAAGTCCCAGCGTGGCCAAGGGAAGAAATTCAGTTGGTGCCTGCTGAGACCTAGGGAAGCTGAAATACCCAGGGCTCCAGAGGTGTGGATTCCCCTCAGATTCTTCTGGCTCATGTGGCCGGCAGGGGGAGTCGATTGGATCTATGGCAGTGGGTTACTCACGTCTCTGCTGGTGTGAGGACATAGGGATATGTATTCTGTCTGGTATGATGAGCTTTCTGTATTCATGCGGCACACCCTTGTGCCAAGGAGAGGGGGAACAGCACCTGGGTGTCTGCCTCTGAATGGCCATAAAGGACCCTCGACAACTAGATAGGCCTTGCCCGCATAGAAGAACGGGTAAGTAAAAACAGACCTTTCCAAATGGCCTACAGAGAGGACAATGGGAAAATCCCTGGCCAAGGAACAAAGGTGTTTATGCAGGCTTCTAAAAACAGAGGCTGAAGAATTCGAGGACAGAGATGAAGGGGGCCTGTTTCCCAAGCAAGAGGCAGGGCGGCTCTGTTTTTTGCTGCCTTCAGAGGCACCCGTGAGAGGTCCGCTGGTCACGCAGATTCGGCAGCGTTTCTGCGGGTGAGCTGCCAGTCCTGTGAGTTCGGTGACTGGCAGGCCGCCCCCCCCCCGTGGCTTGCTGCCCCAGGAACGTGCTTGCTGCGCTGGTGCCTGGAGCAGCCACTGGCAAGAGGGAACCTTTTGACTGCCACACCAGCCAAAGGTGAAGGGAGCTTTGGGCAGGAGTCAGAGGGGAGGAGAAGCCTGAGGTGGAGGATGAAGGTCCAGGAGAGGGAACCTGGAGCCCTGAAAGAACACTGTCCCTAATCCCAAAGAAAGCACAGGGTGGTCAGGAAACTGAGGCAGGGACTGGCATACCAGTGTTTTACAGCAGAACCTCAGCGTTCTGGACTCCTTGGGAATGGAGGTTGTCTGTAACTCTGAAATGTTCATAACTGCGAACAAAGCACAGTTCAGGCTCCAGATCCAGCAGCTGACACTCCAGGCCAGGCTTCAGCAGCAACTGAGCTCCCTCCTCAGCTCCCACAGCTTCCCTGCAGGCAGCTGCTTTCCCTGGGGTGTGTGTGTGTGTCCCCCCATCTGTCCCCCCCAGCAGGGGGGTGGGGATGATGGGTGAAAAAGGTGCAGATCCCAGCACGGCTCCTGCTCTGCTGGCTCTGGCAGCCCCAGTGTCTTCACCTCGTAGCTATAAGTGGCTGCCCGTGTGTGGGGCCAGGCAGCCCAGATGGGCCCACCTTTAAGATGCAGTACAGCATTGGTCTCTGGTGCTGTCTGATTGGCTACTTCTGGTTTCACTTGGTGTCCAGTGGACCAGTCAGTCCCTAACTCTGGTGTTCGTATCTTTGATGTTCTACTGTATCATTTTGCCTCAATCTGAATATCTCTTGTGGTGTCTGAGTAAAGTGTTTTGGTTTTAAAAATTCCTCTGCAAAGTCTGGGTGTTAGTTGCTTCAACTATCACATGTCCCTGAAGGGTCAAACTCTAAACCAGAGTGCCCACAAGGGTGGAGCTCTGGGGAGGGGGTGCTTATGCTGTGGGGGAGTCTTGGGGGGCTTAACAGGGGGCACTCACCTCTTGAGCACCCCCTGCTGCTGCGAGCGGTACTGCAGCCTTTCTCCTGCTCCTGGCACTCCCCGTGAGTCGTCGACCTCGCTTGGTGGGTCTTCAGTGGTTCAGCCCTCCAGCCACGTGACGCAATCAAAATGAAACCCTTTCAGGGTCACACAAGTCCAGCAGACCTAGCTGCCCTCACCAGCATCTTCAGCCCTGGCTCTGAGCCCTTTAATTTCAGCCTTTCGCTTGTGCTTCCAAATGAAACTTGTCCCCTTCTTGGGGAAACCACTTTGCTGGTGGGGGAACCTGGGCCCACCCCATAGCCCAACCCAGGGACTCTGTGCACAGCAGCCATGCACCACTCACTGCAACTCATTGCTGCTACTTCCCTGCCCCCGCACCGCCCTCCATAGCTCAGGGTTAAAATTCTCAGGGCTTCTTGCTCCTAGCTTCAGCAACGGCAGCTAGAACCAAACTCAGGTTCTTCCTTTGGCCAGAGAGCAGTGGCCGTGTCCCTGCCCCTGAGGCCCCAGCCAGAAACTGCCCAGCTACCTCCCGCAGCTCCTTTTATCCGAGCCTGCTGGGCTCTGATTGGCTGCTTATATGGGGCTTCTCTAGGCAGCCCTGGAGGACCCACTTTTGCTGCTCTTTTCCTGGGACAGGATGTGGTAGGACCACAGAGCCTCCAGTAGGGGGCCACAAAGGCCTGGTGCAGCCTGTCACATGGGCCTTGGGGCCCCGCTTTTGGGAACGGGGTGCCTGACCAGAGTCTAGGACGGGTAGGCAACCTGTGGCACGTGTGCCAAAGGCAGCACGTGAGCTGATTTTCAGTGGCACTCACACTGCCCAGGTCCTGGCCACCGGTCCGGGGGGCTCTGCATTTTAATTTAATTTTTACATGAAGCTTCTTAAACATTTTAAAAAACGTATTTACTTTCCATACAACAATAGTTTAGTTCTATATTATAGACTTCTAGAAAGAGACCTTCTAAAAACGTTAAAATGTATGACCGGCACGCGAAACCTTAGAGTGAATAAATGAGGACTCGGCACAGCACTTCTGAAAGGCTGCCGACCCCTGGTCTAGGACCAGGGAGTGAGCCTAGAGGTCAGGCAGTGCTAAGGCCTGTCCAGAATCCAGGGATATAGGCACCGACTGCGTGGGTGCTCTGGGGCTGGAGCATCCGTGGGGGAAAAAAACTGTCGGTGCTCAGCACCCACTGGCAGCCCTGTGGATCAGCTCCTCCCCCTCCCTCCCAGCATCTCCCACCCGCCGTGGTCAGCTGTACAGCAGGGTGCAGGTGCTGGGGTGAGGGGGAGGAGCAGAGGCAGGAAGAGGTTGGGGGAGGGGGTGGGAAGAAGTGGGGCAGGAGTAGGGGCTTGGGGAAGGTCTGGAGTGGGGGTGGGGTCTGGGGTGGAGCAGGGGTTGAGCCCCTCCCGCCCCCCCCCCCCCCCCCGGAACTCAGGAAGTCGGCCTTTCTGCCGAGGGATATCAGAAATACACCGATCCCGTTCTGGGAGCTGATCCCAGCAGCCTGGTAAGCGTCCAGCACAGGTGACCTCAACCAGGGCTGGGACAACTGGCCTGGCAGCAGCAGGCACCCCGGAGGAGCTGCACCAATGGAGCGAAAGCAGCTCCGTGTTTGTGTGTCCACAAGCCCTTAGCAACAGACTGAAAACATAGTAAAGCGTCACAAAGCCTGATTCTCATTTACTTCTCACTGACACCGCTCTGGCACGTCTGAAATTTCAGCCGTGGCTCCTAAGTACATAAGAACGGCCAGACTGGGTCAGACCAAAGGTCCATCTAGCCCAGTATCCTGTCTTCCGACAGTGGCCAGTGCCAGGTGCTTCAGAGCCAGGGCCGGCTCCAGGGTTTTTGCCGCCCCAAGCAGCAAGAAGAAGGGAAAAAAAAAAAGCCACGATCACGATCTGCAGCTCTATTGCGGCCGCTTCAGTCTTTGGCGGCAATTCGGCAGCGGGTCCTTCGCTCCAAGAGGGAGTGAGGGGCCCGCTGCCAAATTGCTGCCGAAGACCCAGATGTGCTGCCCCAAGCAGCTGCTTGCTGGGCTGGAGCCTGGAGCCGGCCCTGTTCAGAGGGAATGAACAGAACAGGGAATCATCAAGTGATCCATCCCCTGTGGCCCATTCCCAGCTTCTGGCAAACAGAGGCTAGGGACACCTTCCCTACCCATCCTGGCTAATAGCCATTGATAGACCTGTCCTCCATGCACTTATCTAGTTCTTTTTTTGAACCCAGTTATATAGTCTTGGCCTTCACACCATCCTCTGGCAAAGAGTTCCACAGGTTGACTGTGTTGTGTGGAAAAATACTTCCTTCTGTTTGTTTTATACCTGCTGCCTATTCATTTCATTTGGTGGCCCCTGGCTCTTGTGTTATGAGTAGTTGTAGACAACACTTCCTTATTCACTTTCTCCACACCAGTCATAATCTTATAGATCTCAATCATGTCCCACCTTTGTCGTCCCTGTTCCAAGCTGAAAAGTCCCAGTCTTATTAATCCCTCCCCATACAGCAGCCGTTCCAGACCCCTAAATAATTTTTGTTGCCCTTTTCTGAACATTTTCCAATTCCAATATACCTTTTTTGAGATGAGGGAACCACATCTGCACGCAGTATTCAAGATGTGGGTGTACCATAGATTTAAAGAGAGGCAATATGATATTTTGTGTCTTATCTATCCTTCTCTTAATGATTCCTAACATTCTGTTCGCTGTTTCTACTGTCATTGCACATTGAGTGGATGATTTTGGAAAACTCTCCACAATGACTCCAAGATCTTTCTTGAGTGGTAACAGCTCATTTAGACCCCATCGTTTTCTATGTATAGTTGGAATTATGTTTTCCAATGTGCATTGCTTTGCATTTATCAACATTGAATTTCAATTGCCATTTTGTTGCCCAGTCACCCAGTTTTGTGATCTCTCTTTGTAGCTCTTTGCAGTCTGCCTGGTACTTAACTATCTTGCGTAATTTTGTATCATCTGCAAATTTTGCCACCTTGCTGCTTACCCCTTTTTCCAGATCATTTAGGAATATGTTGAACAGCACCGGTCCCAGAACAGACCCCTGGGGGACACCACTATTTACCTCTCTCCATTCTGAAAACTGACCATTTATTCTTACCCTTTGTTTCCTGCCTTTTAACCAGTTACTGATCCAGGAGAGGACCGACCTTCCTTATCCCATGACCGCTTACTTGCTTAAGAGCCTTTGGCGAGGGACCTTGTCAAAGGCTTACTTAAAATCTAAGTACACGTTGACTCTTCTCCAGCAAATCATGTTCATCTACGTGTCTGATAATTCTGTTCTTTACTATAGTTTCAACCAGTTTGCCTAGTACTGAAGTCAGGCTTACCAGCCTGTAATTGCCAGAATCACTTCTTGAGCCTTTTTAAAAAAGAAATAAGTTGGCGTCACATTAACTATCTTCCAGTCACTGGGTACAGAAGCTGATTTAAATGGTAGGTTACAGTCAGATGACAGTTACTAGTCCTGCAATTTCACATTTGAGTTCCTTCAGAACTCTTGGGTGATACCGTCTGGTCCTGGTGACTTATTACTTTTTAGTTTATTGATTTGTTCCAAAACCTCCTGTAATGATACCTCAGTCTGGGACAGTTCAAGTTCTGTTAGTGACTGTCGTGGTGCTTTACTGTGAGCTCAACAGGTCAGTGGGTTTCTGTGTGTGCTGTTCATCCCAATGCAATCTAGAGGCAGGAGAAGCAATGTTCCAACACAGAGACTGATTTATTTCTGTTTTCTCTGTTACTTATGTTTTTACTTCATTTACAATAAATCAGATCCATGACAAGCTGGGGGAAGTGGTGCCATATAAATGTGAGTCATGGTCAGGGTGAGGTGCAGAAAGCCAAGATGGGAATAATTATATAGACACACTATAGGCACTCACCTGTGCAAATACAAAAACACAACACAAGAAAGTCCACACGTATTTGCTGCGTGGATGTTAGAAGGCAGCAGAGCTGGGAGGTAGATTTGCTTAGAGACAAGGATGGTCGCAGTGTCCCCTCTGAGTAGAAACAGCTGCTCAGTATCAGAAGCTAAACTCTCCTCTGCAGTGATGCTTACAAAACACTTGACAATGGCCGAGTAGGTGGTGGGCTGAGAACACTGTCCATTTTGTTGAGCAGTACTGTCTGCCTGTGCTCCCCCGTCTGTCTGCTGGTTCCCTCCTGTTGTCTCATGTCTCAGACTGTAGACTCGTTGAGGCCAGACACAAAGGGGTCCTGGTCCATGTCTGGGTATCTAGGCGCTATCACAATACAGGTAGCTAATAATAATTCTAAGAAGCAGCAGCAGCATGTGCCATGGTCTGAACTATTCAGGGGACCCAGAATCATTTGCAATACAAATGTCATTGCTACACAAGTGGGGAAAGTGACTCACTTCAGAAGGAGGTCTTGGTGTGTCCAGGGAAGGGAAAGGATCCTGCATTGTCTCCACATCTCCAGTCTCCTGCTCTGTTGTTGCCACCAGTGGACTTCCTCCTTTATTCAAGAGAATGACTTTCAGTCTCTTGAATGAAGTCATGAATGGCCTTAGCCTCAGTGATTTGGGAGTACTGCTGGAATATTTCTGCCACCTTTTCCAACTTCCTTTTCAGTTGTTGCCTCTCCAGGTAGTTGTCTGGAATGGCGAAACCTGCTTTGTACATCTCAGCTGCCTCCCGCACTGAGTTTTTCTTGTAAAAGAGGAAATTTCCCCAGTGAAGGTAGACTGCCTGCTGACACTTCTTGCTGAGGCTGGGCATTTCACTCATGAGATTGAGATAAATCTCTTCTTGGTAGTGAGGTGTATTTTCTCCATACATTTCAGCTAAAGCCAGCTTTGCAAACACAGAGGCTGGATCTTTCTGCACAGCCTTTTTGAAGGCCTCAGTAGCTGCTGCCAATATTTCTTCTCTTCTGCTGGAATTGTCCCCTCTCAACTGTATCTTGTAGCAATAACCAAGGTCGTAGTGAAGGAGATGATAATTGGGGTTCAGAGATATTGCTCGCTCTAGAATAGAAACTGCTTTTTCTAGGAATTCTGGTAGAAAGAACATGGCTGCATTTCTCAGGACCTCAGGGTCCAGGCTATTCTGAACAACATCTTCTAGGAGGGCTTCGGCTTGCTGTCTATCCGTCCTTTTAAGGATCTTGGCTAAATACACCTTAGCTTCATAGTTTTGCTGCTGTTCATGGATAATGGCACCCAACTTCTCTGTGACTTCATTCCAAGATACAGAATTGTGAGAGTGACTCCATGATGCGAAGGCTGCGATTGCTGACCCAGCGAGAAATTCCCCATTTGCTTCGTCTTCTTTTAATGCCATTTGGAAACACTCTGTGGCTTCTCCGCCATTGCGGAAGCCTGCTGCCAGGAGAGACCAGCCTTTCTGTGCATGTATCTCAGGGATCTGAGCTGCATATGGAGAGCGGCTCTTCAGGGAGCTGCAGATCTTTCTAACCTTCTCCAGGTAAAGCTCAACCAAATCATAGTGGGCCAAGTGATAATAGATCCAGGCGTAGTTTCCGTAAATGACCAGGACCTGCCGGGGGAAGTTATCTGGGTGATCTCTTTGCAGAATCTCCTCGGCTTCTCTAAGGCTTTGCAGAGCATCTTCATATTGCCCTTGCAGGTGGCAGAGATAAGCCTGCATGGCAAGGAGCGTAGGCTGGTTCTGGTAGTGAGTGTGGGCAATCCTGAGAGCCAGAGTTTGGAGGATGTGAGCTGCATCTACCTTGTCTCTGATTTCAAAGTTCCAGGTGAAGTGGCACTGGAGGGCCTGCAGGTTCTCCTTCAGGGACAGGGGGCTGCAAAGAGAGGGGGAAATGAGACTCCATCTGGGCTGAATGAATTTCCACTGCACACTACAATCATGGGGCAGTGATTACAGAGTGACACGGTCTCTTTCTAGTTAAAACCAAATTGCTAAGTGAAAACATTGAGACAGCCTGGAGTTCAGGGTCTGAAGTCCTCACTTTCCCAGATGTGAGGCCTTTCAGCACATGAGTGAATTGTAGCTAACCTCTGTGAAATCCTCTGAGCACTTCCTCTTTCCCAGAATGCAACACTGCAAAACCAGACAACTCACTGCAACATATGCAGTGGGTGATATTTACATGAGAACATAAGCATGGCCATACTAGGTCAGAACAATGGTCCATCTAGAGCAGAATCTGGACAGTGGCTGGTGCCAGATGCTTCAGAGGGAATGAACCGAACAGGGCAATTATCAAGTGATCATCCCCTGTCGTCCAGACCCAGCTTCTGGCACTCAAGTTTAGGGACACACAGAGCATGGGGTTGAGTCCCTGCCCATCTTGACTAATAGCCATTGACAGACCTGTCATCCAGGAATTAGATAAATTCCTTTTTTGAACCCAGTTATAATTTTAGCTTTCACAACATCTCCTGGCAATTGGTTCCACAGCTTGACTGTACATTTGTGTGAATGACTTCCTTTCGTTTTAAACCTGCTGCCTGTTAATTGGGTGACCCCTGGTTCGTGTGTTTATATGAAGGGGTAAATAACACTTCCCTATTCTCTATGTCCACACCAGATATGATTTTATAGACCTCTTTGTATCCCGCCTTAGTTGTCTCTTTTCTAAGCTTAACAGTCCCAGTCTTTTAAATCTCTCCTCATACAGAAGCTGTTCCAGACCCCTAATCATTTTGGTTGCCTTTCTCTCTACCTCTTCCAATTCTAATGTGTCTTTTTTTTTTTTTGAGATGGGGAACCAGAACTGCAGGCAGTATTCAAGGTGTGGGCGTACCATGGATTTATTAAGTAGCATTGTGATATTTTCTGTCTTATCTATCCCTTTCCTTATCGTTCTTAATATTCTGTTTTTTTACTACCATTGCCCCTTGAGCAGATGTTTTCAGAGAACTCTCCATGATGACTCCAAGATCTTTCTTACAGCTAATTCAGATGCCATCATTTTACATGTATAACTGGGATTGTTTTCCAATGTGCAGTACTTTGCATTTATCAGCATTGAATTTCATCTGCCATTTTGTTGCCCAGTCACATAGTTTTTGTAATCCCTTTGTAATTCTTAGTAAACTGCAAAGCTGACTGCAATCTTGCCACCTCACTGTTTGCCTGCTTTTTCTGGATATTTATGAATATGAATTACCCATGTCACAAGACTGCTCCTTGGGGGATTCCACTATTTACCTCACTCCATTGTGAAAACTGACCATTTATTCCTGCCCTTTGTTTCCTGTCTTTTAACCAATTACCAGTCCACGAGAGGACCTTCCTTCTTATGCCATAACTGCTTAGTTTGCTCAAGAGCCTTTGGTGAGGGACCTTGTCAAAGCCTTACTGACAGTCCAAGGACACGATATGCTTGTTGACACCCTCAAGGAATTCTTATAGATCGGTGAGACATGATTTCCCTTTACAAAAACCGTATCCTGTCACAGAAAGCTACCAGGCCTCTGGGGTAGGGTCAGTGACCCAGGAGACTTTCACATAGGTGAGAAACTCATGTACAATGTTTGTTTAAAATGTGTTCACCTGTCTGAAGGCTTCTTCAGCAGCAGAGCTGCGTCATGGGAGCATTTAGCCTCTCTTTTGGTGTAACTCGGGGGTCATTTTGTTGTGCGGTTCACCTTTAGGGCCAAAGCTCGCTATTAACTGGAACATTTGATGCATATTATTCCAAGTCAAAATAGACGTCATGATGTCACAAACAGAAGCCCCAAAACAAAGGGAATTCCCACACAAGAACTTTCTGAATCTGGAATGAAGGCTGCAAATGCAGTATGGACCGATATTATAAGGGGTGTGGAGGAATCATGAAAGAAATGTGGTGTTTTTAAAGAACTGATATCTGAAAAATTGAGCATTTAGGGTGCACTTGAAGTCCCTCAAATATTGGCAATCGTTCATGAGCAGGGGTGCTGGGACAATATGTATTGTGGGGGTGGTGAGAGCCACTGAACCAAACTGTAAACCCTGGCTATGATGGAAACCACTTCAAGCCAGGAGGTGCGCCAGCATCCCAATTCCAGCACCTATGTTCATGGTTTCCCATGTGGGAACTGCTGAGTGACGATGTCCCAGACAGCCTCACTGTGCCACCCTGTTCTGGGACATAACGGTAATGTGCGGTTTGGGCACTGGCTTCCAAAGGTCATCCTCTGATCTCTTGATTTAGCTTTTATGGTGATATAGCTGCTAATGGCAGGTGGTTGGCTCCTCATTACCAAAAAATAATAAAATCCCTCTGCCTACGGGGGTATATTATGCCCTGGGATATGTATGTATGAAGATGTAAACAGCTAATTACTTGTTAAATGACCGAGATTGCACTTTAGCCCAGTGAATCACCAGCCTGGAGATTCCACAGGATGTAAAATCATATGAGATTGATTTCTGCCCCGCCAACCCCAGTGGTTTAAAAGCCGGAGATTTACAGCTCCAGAAATGCACAGAGAGAGGGGTGGAAAGGTGTCTGGATTTAGTTCTTGCTGGAAATGCCACTCTTCCCCCCCCCGACCTGGCGACCCCAATGCTCCTACCTCATTGCGCTCAGCTGAGTCCCTTGATACCAGTCAGCTCTGTGTTCTTGGGGAACCAGGGCGCAGTATCCAGCCTGTCTGACTCATGAAGGACAGCCACCCCCACCCGCCTCTGCTTGAACCAAAACCGATCAGAGAAGACTTGCAGAGAGCAGTGAAGGGTGGTGGGAGAGACACCTAGACCCCTCCTGACAAGGGTGACAGGATTAAGGCAACTCATAGCCTCATCTGCATCAAAGATGGGACAAGGAGGCATCTCCATTGGCAGACAGAATGGAGAACAGATTCCAAGGCAAGAACTGCACTGAACTCTGGGACCAGAGAAGCCGGGAAGCACGGCATGATGGGGGAATCTCTGCTCCAGATGTTAATGAATCCACGCCTGCCCACACCCAGCTCAGCAGTTATCAGACCAATTCTAGTAATGAATCCTTGATTGGGATCCAAAATACTGACTCTACCTAACTGCATTGTGAGCTCCCTGGAAGGAACTCCACCCATAGACAAGAGTGATCAGCTCCTATTGTCTAGTCTAAAGAAAACTCTTGAGTCCTCAGTTTACCCATAATCAAATCTAGTGTTCTCCCTTGACCCATTGTTTCTCTACAGAACCCCCTACTCATGCTGCAGTAAGTGTTCTGATGCCTGGATCCAAACTCTGCATCAGTTCCACTGGGACTTCATCTTCTCCTGGCTGATCGTGCTGGAGGCTCTGCCTGTCTCCAGCCCTCAGGACCTTGAGCTGCCACCATCACCTGGGAACCCCGACCAGTTCAAGCTTCATGGAAGTGGTGAGATCTCTTCTCTTCTCCCCCCCCCCCCACCGTTTTCCTTTCTACCTCAGGTAGAATAATGTAACTTTAATAATGTAACTGTTACGTTGGTTTAGGCTCCTTGTGTAGTTCTCACTATTATTCAATAAATAACTTTTATGGTTAAGCTGGTTGCTTTTCTCTCTCTACTCTTTTTTGCTTTTAGCTTCCCCATTTACTGTGCAGCAACGCTCCTCTTACCTAAGCTAAAGATCCCTGCAGTGCCCAAAAATACTGTGGGGTTTGCTCATCAAGTGGGTCACTGCCAGTACAATAGTAACACGAAAGTGGGGATAGGGATGTGCGGAACCTGTGACATACGAGGGTGGCAGCTTGAAAGTGCTGATTGACCTGGTCCACTCGGGGTGTGTGTGTGTGTGTGTGCACGTGGGAGGGGCTGGAACCCAGCCCTGGGGAGGTCCTGCAGGATCGCTCCATTGGGAGGGGACTAGCAGCAGGGAGAAGTAGAGCTCCATATGAAAACACACGTGGCACAAGCAGAACGTTGACAGAATTACAGTAACCCCCCCCAAAAAAGTAACCCTAATAAATGAGCGTACCCCAAAGTAATGGGCACATCTGGTAGCAGAAAACTGTCTGAATTTAGTCCTTGCTGGAAATGCCCTCCCACCCAGCGACCCCAAAGCTCCTACCTCATTGCGCTCAGCTGAGTCCCCGGCCCAGCCGGGGGGGTGACGGCTCCTTTCACTGCACTGGTTTCCTGCCCAACTTCTACAGGTGCTGGGGTCCCTCAGAAGCCTGTGTTCTGTCTTGGGCCAGAATGGGCTGTGTCTGCCAGGACGGTGCTCACCTTTATATGCAGGTGGGGTGGCCAGCTGGTGATCTCAGCTGGTTACCTGGAGACCTGAATCTCAACAGAAAGGGAGAATGAGCTGGAGGAAAGGAAACTGAAACATAACTTTCAGTTCCACTGGTGATCTTTAGCTTTGACTCATATATTCACTGTAGGACTAGTTACGTGTGTGTACGCATAACGCACGCACGTGCTTGTGTAACACTGACAGACCCTGGTCGGCGGCGGGCAGGATCGAACCTGGGATCGTGGGAGCTTAGTGCATGAGTCTCTACCACATGCACTAAAAGCCAACTGGCTGTTAGCTAAGGCCGTAGAGCAGGCCTGCACAACATACGGGCCGAATGTGGCCCGTGGGGGCTTGCTGTGCGGCCCGCGGGGGGGTGAGTAGGCAAGCAGCGGAGTGAGGCAAGCCAATGGCTGGCCAGCTGGCGGGTGGGCGGGGTGGTGAAGAGGCCAGTGGCAGGCTGGGGAGTGAGGGTGAGCTGGTGGCAGAAGGTAAGAGGCCAGCGGCGGGCAGGCAGGTGAGCTGGTGGCAGGGGGAGATGGGGGGGTGAGTAGGCGAGCAGGGAGGGGAGGATGACAAGGTGGGCAGGCAGTGGGGGGGCAGGTGAGATAGTGGTGGGGGATGGGGGCTGAGTAGGCGAGCCAGGGAGGGTGGGGGGATGACGAGCTGAGCTGGCGGGCAGTGGCAGGGGGGCAGGTGAGTTGGCGGTGGGGGAGAGGAGGCTCTGAGGAGGCGAGCGGGCGGTGTGGGGAAGGAGGGGAGCCGGAGGGGGAGGGGGATGATGAGCCGAGCGGGTGGGCAGTGGCGGGGAGGAGTGAGGAGGCTCTGAGGAGGCGAGCGGGCGGTGGGGGGGAGAGAGGAAGCGAGGGGGAGGGGGATGATGAGCAGAGCGGGTGGGCAGTGGTGGGGAGGGGAGAGGAGGCGAGCGGGCAGTGGGGGGGAGAGGAGGCGAGGGGGAGGGGGAGGATGAGCCGAGCGGGTGGGCGGTGGCGGGGAGGGGAGAGGAGGCGAGGGGGAGGGGGATGATGAGCCGAGCGGCTGGGCAGTGGAGGGGAGGGGTGAGGAGGCTCTGAGGAGGCGAGCGGGCGGGGAGGGGTTGAGGGGGAGGGGGATGATGAGCCGAGCGGGGGGGCAGTGGTGGGGAGGGGAGAGGAGGCGAGCGGGCGGTGGGGGGGGGAGAGGAGATGAGCCGGAGGGGTAGGAGGATGATGAGCCGAGCGGGTGGGCAGTGGCGGGGAGGGGTGAGGAGGCGAGCGGGCGGTGGGGGGGAGAGGAGGCGAGGGGGAGGGGGATGATGAGCCGAGCGGGTGAGCAGTGGTGGGGAGGGGAGAGGAGGCGAGCGGGCGGTGGGGGGGAGAGGAGGCGAGGGGGAGGGGGATGATGAGCCGAGCGGGTGGGCAGTGGTGGGGAGGGGTGAGGAGGCTCTGAGGAGGCGTGCGGGCGGTGCGGGGAAGAGGAGGTGAGGGGGAGGGGGATGATGAGCCAAGCGGGTGGGCAGTGGTGGGGAGGGGAGAGGAGGCGAGCTGGTGACTGACCTGTTCTACTGATCTTGTCTGTCATAAAATTGGTCCTTTTTGCTGCTTTTCTCTGGGCTGGGGGTTGTCCCAGTGCTGCACAGAGGGGTTCCCAAAGGAAGGTGCTTGCTCCTAACCCTGAGGCCGTCAGTGTGTCTCCTCTTCTCGAGTCAGCCCACTTGACAAGTTTGATTGTCCTTGGTCTGGCTCCCATTCCCTCTCCAAGGGGTGCAGCTGTCTGGAGGTGCTGCCTTCCCACCTTCCTCAGTCCCACCTCATTCACTCAACAGGGCAACTGATTACAAAGCGGGGGAAGATCTTCTTCTACTTCTAGCAAAAAGACATTTTTCTTTTACCTTAATTATACTACCTTAGGGGCCCCCTATAACATATTACCGAGGTTCAATACCGCTGTTTTGGCGGGGCGGCGCTGGGGAAGGAGGGTTTGTTTCCATGAGGCTGGCGGCGCTGGGGAGGACGGTGTGTTTCAGGAGGGCTGGGCAGTGCTGGAGTGTGTGTTTCAGGGGGCGGGGGGTTTCGGCCCTCAGCTGTTTTCTTTGGCGTAATATGGTCCTCACTGCTTTACGGGTTGTGCAGGCCTGGTGTAGAGAAAACTCAGTAATCTCTCTCTAAGTGGTCTCGATGGCACAGAACACCACACCCAGGAGGTGTGTGGGTTACACTTGCACATATACAATCAGACCCTGAGCTTCCCAGCACCCAGACAGGGTCACACACCATCCATTACAATACTGAGTGTGCTACCTGCACTGTGCCTCAGGCAGCTCCAGCTTACACAGTGGATGGGCCCCTGAGCTCGCCGCTCCCTCACTGGCCTGCCCATCGGGGTGTTGGCATCTCCCCATTCATCCTGGGGACTGTCAGTGGGAAAGTGGGTGCTTCCAGGGGTGGTTGAGACCAGCTCCCACCTTGTAGCTAAAGGCAGCCTCTCCTCGGGGAGGGAGGGGAGCGTGTTCCTTGTCCGTGAGAAACTAGTAAGAGGCTGGAGCTGTGCAGATTACAGGCAGAAGAGAGAGAAAAATAGCACAAGGCTTTTGGAATTAAAACAATGACAGATAGAAGAAATGGAAGCTGAGAACGCCAGGCAAGAAGCTGTACACCGAGGAGCCTTGGAAGCAGAGGAGACCAAGCAAAAAGCTGCACACCAGAGTTTTGGAACTGAAACCGATAGAGGCTGACAAAGAAATAGAGATCCAGAAATTAGCCAGGGAGGAGAGAGAGAGAGAGAGAGAGAGAGAGAGAGAGAGAGAGGAAGCACCACCTGGGCTTGGTAGAGAAGCTGAACTCCCATGCTCCAGTGAGTCCCATCCCTCCAAAAATCCACAAATGGGAACGGTTGTGTCCTGCATCAGCAATATCCCCTGTCTTGCTGTGATATTTTATCACCTTTGAGAGGCTGTGTGTACTTCATGGGATTCCCGAGGACCAGCAGATGCCCACTTTGGTTGCAAAGCTGACTGGTACAGCTCTGGATTTATTAAAAAAGATGCCAACTGAACATGCTTCAGATTATGGTAAATTCAAGGAAATGGTTTTTAAATGTTTCAGATTACGCCTGAAATATAGAGTAAAATTTAGAAGCCTTAAGAGGGGTGCTGGGATGATTAATGTGGCATATGTAAACTAGATGAAAGACACGATGGGAAAGGTGTTAGAAGCTTTGAAGGAATGCGTGACCCTGTTGCTCGGGAACATTTCCTGAGCATAGGTACAGAAGATGTGAAACAGTGTTTATGGGACAAAGGTAAAAACTGTAGAGGAGCTGGCTACTCTGGCTGCTGAATTTGAACAAAGTCAAGCATCTGTTGCAAACCAATCACAGTCAGAGGAGTTTAAACCTGGTGGGAAGCAGGGCTCCCATTTTACCCCTGGGGAGAAGGATGGTGGATGGAAGGCTGGGCACTCACCTCCCCAAATTCATTTATAGAATCATAGATAATCAGAGTTGGAAGGGACCTCAGGAGGTATCTAGTCCCACCCCCTGCTCAAAGCAGGACCAATTCCCAACTATATCATCCCAGCCAGGGCTTTGTTGAGCCTGACCTTAAAAACCTCTAAAGAAGGAGAGTCCTCCACCTCCCTAGGGAACCCATTCCAGTGCTTCACCACCCTCCTAGTGCAAGTTTTTTCCTGATATCCAACCTAAACCTCCTCCACTGCAACTTGAGACCATTACTCCTTGTTCTGTCATCATCAGGTACCACTGAGAACAGTCTAGATCCATCCTCTTTGGAACCCCCTTTCAGGTAGTTGAAAGCAGCTATCAAATCCCACCTCATTCTTCTCTTCTGCAGGCTAAACAATCCCAGTTCCCTCAGCCTCTCCTCATAAGTCATGTGCTCCAGCCCCCTACTAATTTTTGTTGCCCTCCGCTGGACTCTTTCCAATTTTTCCACATCCTTCTTGTAGTGTGGGGTCCAAAACTGGACACAGTACTCCAGATGAGGCTTCACCAATGTTGAATAGAGGGGAATGATCACATCCCTTTGATCTGCTGGTAATGCCCCTACTTATACAGCCCAAAATGCCATTAGCCTTCTTGGCAACAAGGGCACACTGTTGACTCATATCCAGCTTCTCGTCCACTGTAACCTCTAGGTCCTTTTCTGCAGAACTGCTTCCTAGCCATTCGGTCCCTAGTCTGTAAGAGTGAATGGGATTCTTCCGTCCTAAGTGCAGGACTCTGCACTTGTCCTTGTTGAACCTCATCAGGTTTCTTTTGGCCCAATCATCTAATTTGTCTAGATCCCTCTGTATCCTATCCCTACCCTCCAGCACATCAACCACTCCTCCCAGTTTAGTGTAATCTGCAAACTTGCTGAGAGTGCAGTCCACACCATCCTCCAGATCATTAATGAAGATCGTGAACAAAACCGTCCCCAGGACCAATCCTTGGGGCACTCCACTTGAAACTGGCTGCCAACTAGACATGGAACCATTGATCACTACCCTCTGAGCCCAACGATCTAGCCAGCTTTCTATCCACCTTGTAGTCCATTCATCCAGCTCATACTTCTTTAACTTGCTGGCAAGAATACTGTGGGAGATCGTGTCAAAAGCTTTGCTAAAGTCAAGGAATAACACACCCACTGCATTCCTCTAGTCCTCATCCCAGATCTCCTAGAAACAGAAGAGCCCAGAAGGTGCTGTCACTGTAATTCCATTGAGCACCTGAGGAGTAAATGCCCTGGGCTGGGTGGGAACAGACAGCAAGCAACTCATGGAAATGCTGCTACCATGAGCACAGAGGCACCTCAGGCAATTACCACTTATCATACTGGGTTTGTAAAAGTAGCCTCTGCTCAGCCAGGCATGAAGCACATAAAGGCTGTCAAAATTAATGGCAGAGAACATCTTGGGTTGGAAAACACACAGGGGCAGAAATATCTGTGGTTAGGAAGAGTGTTGTACAGGAAAGTGACATACTACCAGGACAGATGACCAAGCTTTTATTAGTGGGAGGTTACAAAATCCTTGTGCCTCTTCCTAAATTGCACATAGGAACTGAAGATTTGGAAGCTGTATTATCTGTGGCAGTGGTAAATGCTAACCCAATTGCCTTCTGACTGGGGGATGATCTCTTCTGTGTAGCTCGGGCTGTCAAAGAGAAATTTTATACTGAAACCCCAGAGGAAAAGCGTAAAGTCTCAGGTACTGCGGAAGGAATGGGAAAGTGTCTCCTTAATTCCTCTGCAGCAGTGGGAAACTGGGTGCTTCCAGGGGTGGTTGAGACCAGCTCCCACCCTGTAGCTAAAGGCAGCCTCTCCTCGGAGAGGGAGGGGAGTGTGCTGCCTGTCTGTGAGAAAACTGTCCAGGTTGCTGGCTGCCGGCAGGTTGCAGCTAAGCCAAGGACAGACCTCACTCCAGCGTGCACAGGGAGATGTGTCCTAGAATGAAGCCCAGAGGAGGGTGATGGAATTGTAGAGACCACTGAGGTGGGTGAGGGCTCCAGGGACTCTGTAACTGGAGGCAAACCCAACTCTGAGAGGGAGGAGGGTGGTAGTGCCGGCCAGTGGAAGAACTGTTCAGGCTGTTAGCTGTGAGACCTGGACAGGGGATAGACCCCACTCTAGAGAGCAGTGGTGTGTGTCTTAGAGGGGCGCCCAGAGGACGAAGCTGAGAGAGAATTAGTGGGGGTACAGGAATATCTCCTCACTGGTTACATGGGGGTGGGGGTTGCCCAGGACGGAGATGCTGGGTCAGCTTCTGTGCTGGCAGGCACCCACCCTGCGGCTCAGCTTTTGAGAGGGAGCTGTGTATCTGACCTCCCGGAGGGGAGCAGTCACACAACTAACGTCTCAGGGATAGAGAGAAGGGTAACACAGGGTACCCCAATCCAGGTCCCACTTTTTCAGGCTGCGGTTCCTGGCGTATTTGTGGAAACTAACTCTGTCTCTTTAAGACAGGATGCAGCCCGTACTGAAGAATTGATTGTCTGTGAAAATGCTAATGACCCACCTGAGGAAGGGGAAGAGGGAGCAATTTCCCAGGTGGGTCAGGTACAGGTGGCCCTGGCAGGACACAAAGGAGAGTATCAATTCAGGACAAATTGCTTAGAGCAGGGCCCTCACAGCCCAAAGCTGGGTGTGCTTTATTACTAAGGCAAACCAAGCCACCCAAACAGAGAACACTTTGGTTTTACCCCATTGGCTAACCATAAGTCACACAAGCAATTCTCTTAAATGCTGCAGTTTCCCAGTATCACCATTCACACCACTCCTTATGGGGATGACTGGCTATGAAAACCAACACCCCCGTAAAAGAAAAAAGGTTCTCCCGATCCCAAAGAATCAAGCCCCAATATGAATAAATCCAGGCTAACAGCCTGAACCAAGCTCCAATATACCAGTCAGATCTTACCCACAAATCACACTGTTGCCAATCCTTTAGATTAGAACCTAAAATCTACAGGTTTATTCATAAAAGGAAAAAGATAGAGACGAGAGCTAGAATTGGTTAAATGGAATCAATTCCATCCAGTAATGGCAAAGTTCTTGGTTCAGGCTTGTAGCAGTGATGGAATAAACTGCAGGTTCAAATCAAGTCTCTGGAACATCCCCCGCTGGGATGGGTCATCAGTCCTTTGTTCAGAGCTTCCGTTTGTAGCAAAGTCCCTCCAGAGGTAAGAAACAGAACTGAAGACAAAATGGAGGGGATTCCAGGGCCTTTTAAAGGCAACAAAGAATCCTGTGGCACCTTATAGACTAACAGACGTTTTGCAGCATGAGCTTTCGTGGGTGAATACCCACTTCTTTGGATGCAAGTCTTTTATATACTTTTATATACTCTGCCATGTGGCCTTTTATATACTCTGCCATGTGGAAGGACACCCCTTTGTTCTTACTGTGAAAAATCACAGCAGCAAGATGGAGCTTGGAGTCACATGGGCAAGTCACATGTCCATGCTTGACTCAGTTCTTTGCAGGGAGAGCAGCTGTTGCTCACATGCTACCTTGAATGTTTCCAGGAAGACTTCTCATGTGGATTGGAGTCTCCCAAGGTCCATTGTCAGTTAAGTGTTTCTTAATTGGGCACTTAATCTGCAAATTGCTTTCCCAAGAAGCTGACCAAATGCTTCACTAATGCTACTTAGAATCAAACACATTGAGATACAAGTACATAGCCAATAATAATAATTTCTACTACAAAATTGATACATGCATACAGATAGCATAATCATAACCAGCAGATCGTAACCTTTCCATAGACACCTTACTGGACCTCCTTTGTACAAGATTTAGTGCAACTGTAAGACCCTGATTGCAACAATGACCGATACGGTCACAGTTCATGTCAATAATGTCACAACAGGAAGCAGCTAAGGAAAAGCTGCTGAAAGATCAGAACTCTCTAGGAGAGCGGGGTGGGGAAAGCCCCAATGCTGGGAGTGGCAAATACAAGAAAACATCAAGGGGTGTGTGTGTGTGTGTGGATTTTTTGCCTGGGCATAGCCCTGGAGATCGAATGCAGCTCCATAGGGGGTCAGCCAGCAACATGCCAGGTCCTCTCTCATCCTTCTCGCTCCAAAACCCCTAAGACGTACCTAAACTGAGACCCCTTACTGAAGGGGACAATGGGAAAAACATTAAAGGGGAAGAAAGCCCAGGATCTGAACACATGCTCTGGTTCAGGGAGGAATTGAAAAACACAATGAATATTAAACAAAGCAGACCATCTAAACAGAAGGTGTGTGGTATGATGAAGATACTTGGAAACGCCTCCCTGTCGTGGATCTGCTTGTACGGTTAAGTCTCATAATACACATTTTGTTGGTTATAACAAAGAATTTGGTGCTAATGGTAAATCCTATGAAAAGGTGTAACATGCATGATTGTTGGGGGAAAAAACTTTTGACCATGCCAGGAGTGGTATCAGGGAAGTCCTGTAAGGATACTGCTTCTCAGATAATACCTATAAATGAGCTTAGAGTTTGGCACAGCAGGGAAAGCATAACAAACCTAGGGCTTGGCTACACTTACAAATTTGCAGCGCTGCAGCAGGGTGTGAAAACACACCCTCTTCAGCGCTGCAAATTGCGGTGCTGCAAAGCGCCAGTGTGGTCAAAGCCCCAGCGCTGGGAGCGCGGCTCCCAGCGCTGTACGTTATTCCCCACAGGGAGGTGGAGTACGGACAGCGCTGGGAGAGTTTTCTCCCAGCGCTGGCGCTTTGACTACACTTAGCGCTTCAAAGCGCTGCCGCGACAGCGCTTTGAAGTGCAAGTGTAGCCAAAGCCCTAGTCTGCTGTGTGGAAGGATAAATTGAGGCACGCTGCTTCATGGCATTGGTGGCTAAATGTCAAGACACCAGTCCTCTAAAGATATTGCTATCTGCATTGTTAACAATGCTACGCACACAAATGTTTTCAGGCAACCCGAGAAAAGAAACAGAGAACTTTGCAAGAACACTTGTGGGTAACCCAACATGTTTGGTAACTCGTGAGAGTTGTATAACCAAAACCTAAAGTGAGCATTAGTCAGTGACTAACCTTCTGGCAGTAATCTAAGGGGGAGATATAACCCTGCGCCCCATATTCTTCTGTGATGATATTATGCTATGATTATGGCATAACTATGATCCCTTTTGTACAAGATGGGTCATGTGAGGTCATTGGAAAAGTTATGATTGATTATCCTATTTGTATGTATGTGTCATTTTTGTATCTAAAGTTAGGAATATTGACGATGTAGCTGTATTTCAAAGGTGCTTACTCCGGGTCACACCCACAACTAGCCTTTCAGGTGCAACAATGAAGAAGCCAGACATTGCTGCAAAGACAATGAATGTCCCATCATCTGCAGCCCACCTGTATCATCAGACAGGGTGAGAATTTGCTAGTTCATATCCTATCTTTCTAGAATCTTAGACTTAGGATGCATTTTGTTTATTTACTAGGTAATCTACTTTGATCTGTTTGCTATCACTTATAATCACTTAAAATCTATCGTTTGTAGTTAATAAACTCATTTTATGTTTTAATCGAAACCAGTGAGCTTTGACTAATGTGTGAGGGGAAAATCTCTGGTTGGTTACCACAAGTGTGCATTGTCCTCTTCACATTGAGGGAGAGGCAGACTGGGTGTTAAACCCATATAATGCCAATTTTAAAAAAGGGCTCCAGAGGTGAGCCCAGCAGTTACAGGCCAGTAAGCCTGATTTCAGTACCAGGCAAACTGGCTGAAACTATAGCAAAGAACAAAACTGTCAGACACATAGATGAACATAACTTTTGGGGAAGAGTCAACATGATTTTTGTGAAGGGAAATCATGCCTCACCTGTCTACTAGAATTCTTTAAGGGGGTCAACAAGCATGTGGACAAGGGGGATCCAGTGGATATAGTGTACTTAGATTTTCAGAAAGCCTTTGATGAGGTCCCTCACCAAGGGCTCTTAAGCAAAGCTGTCATGGGATAAGAGGGAAGGTCCTCTCATGGGTTGGAAACAAAGGGTAGGAATAACTGGTCAGTTTTCAGAATGGAGAAAGGTAAATAGTGGTGTCCCCCCAGAGGTCTGTTCTGGGACCAGTCCTGTTCAACATATTCATAAATGATCTGGAAAAAGGAGTAAACAGTGAGGTGGCAAAATTTGCAGATGAGACAAAATTACTCACGATAGTTAAGTCCCAAGCAGACTGCGAAGAGCTACAGAAGGATCTCTTAAAACTGGGTGACTGGGCAACAAAATGGCAGATGAAATTCAATGTTGATAAATGCAAAGTAACGCACATTGGAAAACATCATCCCAGCTGTACATATAAAATGATGGGGTCTAAATTAGCTGTTACCACTCAAGAAAAAGATCTTGGAGTCATTGTGGCAGCCTCTATTTGCCAGAAGCTGGGAATGGGCCACAGGGGCTGGATCACGTGATGATTCCCTTTTCTGTTCATTCCCTCTGGGGCACCTGGCACTGGCCGCTGTCGGATGACAGGATACTGGGCTGGATGGACCTTTGGTCTGACGCAGTCTGTCTGCTCTTATGTTCATATACTAGCCAGATTTGAACAGGGCAGGATGGTACTGCTCTGGGGTCCAAGCTGGGAAGTTGGTAGTTAGAGAGCCTGCGCGTAACTGCAGCTGGGTGAATGCTGGTGAAAGTGGAGGGCACTGCAGCTTGTCACAGTTTGTTATACCAATAAAATAAAAACCAGCAGGATCTTATTAAAGGGGATAAGGCAAAATGCCACGTTTATTGTGAATACAGAAAGGATCAGAGTAAGCAGCCAGTTGTAGCTATAACATTCCATTCAATTTCACATTTATTTATACACACACAGGTTCTGCAAGGTTGTTATCATAGTTACCAGCCTCAGAGTTGCTAGTGCCAAGCCACTGGCCAGGTGGCCTGGACACAAGGATGAAGCCGAGTCTTGTCAGATGCGCATCCGATGCTCTTGGAGGGATGTTGCAGAACCAGACTCAAAGTTCTCCGTTTTTAGAGTCTGTCTTTACAGGAATTCATTCTCATTCAAATCCATAGGGTTTGCTTTGTTATGCTGCACATTCTTCAGCCGAATGTTCCTGGGTAGTTGTTATTTCTTAGGCTGGCACTTCAACCTTTTATTACTCATTCAAACATACATTTACAATCACACCCTATTTCACGTAACATAATTATTCTCAAATCATTAGGGCATGACAGACTCCAATGAATCTAGCCAGGCCACTTGTCACGCATGAAAAGAAAACAAGCAAGATAGGAATGTAAAAGTTGAGGAACAACAAATCTTGTTCCTGAATTCAGAAAAAAACATTTGTAACATGTTGTTGTTGTATCACTTTTAGGACAAGCTCTTTGTTTCTGAATGTTTTTCTACAATTAGCACAGACCTTGCAAACTAACAGGCCTGCTTCACTTAGCACAAACTCAGCAGGCTGAGAGAACAGGCTGGGAGACATATCTCTGTTTAATAATACAAGCCAAATCCGGGGTCTGTTCTGGACCGTATTTTCCCAAAAATAATTAATGTATTAATTATTACTTTTAATCCAACAAGCTGCACAGTGTGAGAGGGAGCCCAGGCTGGTGGGTCAGAGAGCTCAGTGGTACCCTAGTTCCAAGTGGCTCCATAGGGGGAACCCATTACAGCTCCATAAAAAGCTGGGGCTAAAGGTGCCATGTAAACGTGAGTCATGGTCAGGGTGAGGTGCGGAAAGCAAAGATGGGAATAATTATATAAACACACTACAGGCACTCAGCTATGCAAATGCAAAAACTCAACGCTGTTAGAAGAAACTCCAAACCTATTTGCTGCGTGGATGTTGGAAGGCAGCAGAGCTGGGAGGTAGTTTGCTTAGACACAAGGATGGTCGCACTGTCCCCTCTGAGTAGAAACAGCTGCTCAGTATCAGAAGCTAAACTCTCCTCTGCAGTGATGCGTAGAAACACTTGACAATGGCCGCTGCCAAACGGATCCCTGGGGCGTGGCCTCTCCCACGCTCCACACCGAGGCCCCACTCCGGCTCATTCTCTTCCCTCATGGCCCCTCCCACACTGCTCCTCTTCCCATCCTCACTCTGCCCCCTCCCCTGAGGGCCCCCCTGAGGCATGAGTGGCGGATGGGGAGGCCCTCAGTTGTGGGGAGGGAGAGGTAAGAGCAGCAGGCGAGGAGGGCTGAGTGGGAGCGGGGTGGAGTGTGGGTGGGGCCTCAGGAGGAGGAGGTTGAGTGAGGGCGGACCTTGAGGTGAAGCAGGGGGTGGGTCATGGTCTGGACGCCAGTGCCCCACTACCCTTGCACAAAGCTTCCAGAGCTCTCGCCCAGCCTCCTCATATGCAGGAGTTCCTGTTCCTGCCACCAGTGGACTTAATCCTGTACCCTGGACTTTCATTCTGTTGAATGAAGTCATGTATGTCGTCAGCCTCGGTGGTCTGGGAGCTCTGCTGGAATTCTCCTGCCACCTCTTCCAACCTTTTTTTCAGTTCTCGCCTCTCCATGTAGTTGTCTGGAATGGCGAAACCTGCTTTGTACATCTCAGCTGCCTCCTGCACTGAGTTCTTCTTGTGTAAGAGGAAATCCCCCCAGTGAAGGTAGACCGCCTGCTGACACTTCTTGCTGAGGCTGGGCATTTCACTCACGAGACTGAGATAAATCTCTTCTTGGTAGTGAGGTGTATTTTCTCCATACATTTCAGCTAAAGCCAGCTTTGCAAACACAGAGGCTGGATCTTTCTGCAAAGCCTTTTTGAGGGCCTTAATACCTGCTGTCAATATTTCTCCTCTGCCTGACTTGGCTTCCTCCAGCTGTATCTTGTAGCAATAACCAAGGTCGTAGTGAAGGAGATGATAATTGGGGTTCAGAGCTATTGCTCGCTCTAGAATAGAAATTGTTTTTTCTAGGAATTCTGGCTGAAAGAACTTGGCTGCATATCTCAGGACCTCAGGGTCCAGGCTATTCTGGACAACATCTTCTAGGAGGGCTTCGGCTTGCTGTCTATCCGTCCTCTTAAGGATCTTGGCTAAATACACCTTAGCTTCATAGTTTTGCTGCTGTTCATGGATAATGGCGCCCAACTTCTCTTTGGCTTCATTCCAAGATACAGGATTGTATCTTGGAATGTCTTGCATCTGAAGAAGTGGGTATTCACCCACGAAAGCTCATGCTGCAGAACGTCTGTTAGTCTATAAGGTGCCACAGGATTCTTTGTTGCTTTTACAGATCCAGACTAACACGGCTACCCCTCTGAGGATTGTATGAGTGAATCCATGATGCGAAGGCTGCGATTGCCGATCCAGCAAGAAATTCCCCATTTGCTTTGTCTTCTCTTAATGCCATTTGGAAACACTCTGTGGCTTCTCTGCCATTGCGGAAGCCTGCTGCCAGGAGAGACCAGCCTTTCTGTGCATGTATCTCAGGGATCTGAGCTGCATATGGAGAGCGGCTCTTCAGGGAGCTGCAGATCTTTCTAACGTTGTCCAGGTAAAGCTCAACCAAATCACAGTGGGCCAAGTGATAATAGATCCAGGCGTAGTTTCCGTAAATGACCAGGACCTGCTGGGGGAAGTTATCTGGGTGATCTCTTTGCAGAATCTCCTCGGCTTCTCTAAGGCTTTGCAGAGCGTCTTCATATTGCCCTTGCAGGTGGCAGAGATAAGCCTGCATGGCAAGGAGTGTAGGCTGGTTCTGGTAGTGAGTGTGGGCAATCCTGAGAGCCAGAGTTTGGAGGATGTGAGCTGCATGTACCTTGTCTCTGATTTCAAAGTTCCAGGTGAAGTGGCACTGGAGGGCCTGCAGCTTCTCCTTCAGGGGCAGGGAGCTGCAAAGAGAGGGGGAAAATGGGACTCCATTTGGGCTGAATGAATTTTCACTGCACGCTACAATCATGGGGCAGTGATTATAGAGTGACATGGTCTCTTTCTGGTTAAAAGCAAATTGCCAAGTGGCAACACATAACCAAGGCTGGATTTCAGTGTCTGACGTCCTCACTCTCTCAGGCGTGGGACTCTTATGAATGGGTTGAATCTAACCTTTGTGAAATCCTCTTAGTACTTCCTGTGTCCTAGAAAGCAACACTGCAAAACCACATGGCTCACTGCCATAGACGCAGTCTGTGGTATTTGTTATGTCACAGAAAGCTCCACACTTGGTAACTTCAGGAGAATTTCTCATGGGGGAAATAACAATGTACAATGTTTGTTCAAAATGTGTTTCCCTGTTTGAATGCCCCATCCAGCACCAGAGCTGCTGCGTGAGAGCATTTATCAGTGATTATTTTGTTGTGCAGTTCACTTTGGGGCTGAAGCTAGCTATTAACTGGAATATTTGATGCATGTTATTCCAAGCCAACATGTACATCATGATGTCATAAACAGAGCCCCCCAAACCAGAGGGAATTCCCATGTAAGAACTTTGTGAATCTGGAGCAAAGGTTGCAAATGCAATATGGACCATTAATGTACAGGATGAGGGCTAACCTCAATAGAAAGGTGTCGTTTGCAAGGAGCTGATATCTAGAAAATTGAATCTTAAACCCCCTCAAACATTGGAAATCATCTGTCTGGCCACTGGGGTCATTTATGGCCTGGAATATGTATATATGTGTGTGGGGAGAGAGAGTCTCGCTCTGACTTCAATGGGGGTCATTTATCCAAGAAGTCAGGAAGGGCCTCACTCTCATTTACACAAAGGCTAGATCCCAGCACACTGTCAGCATAAAGTGAGTGTAAATGTACAGGCCCCTTCACACGGCCAGGGTGCTGTGAATGGCCGCAGGGTGTGTCTACCCTGCAGTGATAGGTGTGATCACAGCATGGGCTGCCCTACCCACACTAGCTGTAACCTAGCTACCACAGCTGAAAACAGCAGTGATGCATGGTGGCGTGGGATCCGCGAGCCCATCTGGCCCCCCGGATACGTACTCGTATTTCTATCCCACTGAGCTAGACACACCTGTGACTTCAGTGTAGCCTACCCTTAGTATCCATGGGAACGGGGCCCACTCTAGTCAGCAGGCAGGAGAGAAATGTAATGGGGAGATTCTGAGGGTGGGCAGAACATAAATATTCTTTCTCCAGACAATTAATTGAGGCAATCAAGACTGGTTACGCCCCTCCCCGTGCTGTGCATCCTGCGTGCAGATGTGGTCACCCCATCTCAAAAAAGATATATTGGAACTGGAAAAGGTTCAGAAAGGGGCAACAAAAATGATTAGGGGTCTGGAATGGCTTCCGTATGAGGAGAGATTAATAAGACTGGGACTTTTCAGCTTGGAAAAAAGATGATGGGGGCGGGATATGATAGAGGTCTATAAAATCATGACTGGTGTGGAGAAAGTAAAGAAGGAAGTGTTATTTACTCCTCAGACACAAGAACGGGGGTCACCAAATGAAATTAATAGGCAGCAGGTTTAAAACCAACAAAAGGAAGAATTTCTTCACACAGCGCACAGTCAACCTGTGGAACTCTTTGTTGTGAAGGCCAAGACTATAACCGGGTTCTAAAAAGAACTAACGACATTCATGGAAGATCGGTCCATCAATAGCTATTAGCCAGGATGGGCAGGGATGGTGTCCCAAGCCTCTGTTTGCCAGAAGCTGGGATTGGGTGACAGGGGATAGATCACTTGATGATTCCCTGTTCTGTTCATTCCCTCTGGGGCACCTGGCATTGGCCACTGTCAGCAGACAGGACAATGGGCTAGATGGACCTTTGGTCTGACCTACTATGGCTGTTCTTATGGACTCTGTGGATGCAATTTCTGTTCTTTGTTCTGGAACTGGCCTGGATAGAACCTAAACCCTAAGAATTCGAGGCATAAACACATCTGAGACTTATATGAGACTTTCTGATTCCTTCCTTTTCTTGAATGCCGAACAAAAAATGATGACAATATGTTTTTCAGTTAAAATGTAAAATGGCACAGCAGCCATTGCTCTACAACCCAGCACGAGGGCGCCAAAATGCGGTGCCCAAAATGTCTGGGATGCTCACTCGGCGCTGCGGCTTTGATCCGCTCAGGCCGCCGGGAAGTGATGTCATTCCCCTTCAGGCCGCCGGGAAGTGATGTCATTCCCGCTCAGGCTGCCGGGAAGTGATGTCATTCCCGCTCAGGCCGGCCGGGAAGTGATGTCATTCCCGCTCAGGCCGCCGGGAAGTGACGTCATTCCCCCTCAGGCCACCGGGGGTGCTGCGCTGCTCCCTGCTGCTCGGGCTCTGCCCCAGGGCCCCCGCCCCTGCTCGTCCCCACTCCCTGAGCTCAGCACCAGGGCCGGGCCTGCGCTCACTGGCGAGGGGAAGTGCAGAGACCCAGTCCCAGCCGCGCCGCCGGGGAGCGCTGGGGGGTGGTTCCCCCCTGCCCCCCAAGCCAGCCCTGCCCCCCCATTCCTTCCCCCCCGAGAACCCTCCACCTGTGAGGGGGGCAGCGTAGGTACCCAGAATATCTAGGGATGGCCCCAGTACCCGCCACCCTGCCTGCAGCCAGCCCCTGCTGCACCCCCTGTCTCCAGCCAGCCCCACACCCCCTGTCAGAGCCGTAACTAGCTATTTTTGCGCCTGAGGCAAGAATATAAAATTGCGCCCTCCCTCCGTTTGGTGGGTCTTAAGCGGATCTGAGAAGTCCTAATCTATACTAAGAGTGTGCTCACTGGGAATACTAGAACTTGATTACTCGAATGACGGTGGTTGTGTCTGCAGACAAATGCAGTGACATCATCTTTTTCTGTGCCCCTCAGCTTTGCACGCCCGAGGCAAGTGCCTCACTCGCCTCGCCCTTCTTAGGGCACTGCCCCCTGTCTCCAGCCAACCCCACACCCCCTGCTGTGCCCGCAGCCAGCCCCGCACCCCCTGTCTCCAGCCAACCCCTGCTGCACCCTCCTGCCCTGCCCACAGCCAGCCCTGCACCCCACTGCCCTGCCGACAGCCAGCCCCGAACCCCACTGCCCTTCCCACAGCCAGCCCCACACCCGCTGTCTCCAGCCAACCCCTGCCGCACCCCCCTGCCCTGCCCACAGCCAGCCCTGCACCCCACTGCTCTGCCCTGCCCACAGCCAGCCCGGAACCCCACTGCCCTGCCCACAGCCAGCCCTGCACCCCACTGTCCTGCCCTGCCCGCGGCCAGCCCCGAACCCCACTGCCCTGCCCACAGCCAGCCCTGCACCCCACTGCCCTGCCGACAGCCAGCCCCGAACCCCACTGCCCTGCCCACAGCCAGCCCTGCACCCCACTGTCCTGTCCTGCCCTGCCCGCAGCCAGCCCCGAACCCCACTGCCCTGTCCGCAGCCAGCCCCGCACCCCCTGCCCTGCCTCCAGCCCTGCACCCCCTGTCTCCAGCCAACCCCTGCCGCACCCCCCTGCCCTGCCCGCAGCCAGCCCCGCACCCCCTGCCCTGCCTCCAGCTGGAGGGGAGGTATTTGACTTTGCATGGCCCCCTGGCACATTGCCTGGGGCTCCCTTCCCTGCAGCTGCCTCCGCGCTGTAGTTCCGGGCTCCTGCTCCTGCTGCTGCCTTTTCTCTCTGCATCTCCCGGGCAGGTCCCGTCCTGTCCCCCGGCTGCCCCTTGGCTCCAGCTCCCCGGGGACCGGAGTTAATCCCCCCTCCCCGGTTTGTGCAGAGGGACAGCAAGAGTTAAAAGGCCAGTAAATAGTCTTGTAACAGTGTGAGGTTATGCAGTGTTACCATATTTGAACATTCAAAAAAGAGGATACTCCACCGGGCCCCCGGCCCTCCTCCAACTCCATCCTTTCCCCGCCCCCATTCCAACCCTTCCCCAAAGTCCCCGCCTCGGCCCCGCCTCCTCCCCTGAGCGCACTGCATTCTCCTCTCCCCCCCAGTCGTGCGAAACAGCTGTTTCGCAGCACAAACGGTGGGAGCTAGGGGGAAAAAGCAGGCACTCTCTCGAGTGATCAACGTTCACTTTCTTTCTCAAATGATCAACTCTTCTTTGGGGAAAAACAATAATGGTAAAATCCCAGATGGTTTTAGATATTTAAAAATTCCTCCCGGACGGTGATTTAAGAACCAAAAAGCCGGACATGTCCAGGAAAATATGGACATATGGTAACCCTAGGTTATGAGTGTAATATAATATCTCATTGAAAGGTGACAGGGCCAGAAAGAGTTAATTACCTCCCAGACTGACCCGACCCATGGCCGAACTATAGAGACTGGTTAGGAAGATATGTGAATAAATAGAGCTTTGAAATGCAGCCTGCAGTGTTAGAGGTAGAAGGGTGGGTGTTTGCTCAGGTCTTGTGATGTAAGCAAACAAGTCTTGTCTATTACTATAGCTTTGATTCAAAGATCAAAAAGGAGTATTAACATTTGGGAAGATACTGGAGTGAAATAGTATTACTGTCTCTATGTCTCTGAAGGTTGTGGGAAACTTTTTCTGAACTGTTTAATGGATAAATTACCCTGTGCTAATTGCCAGGATGTTTGGGAGAAGGAGAGTTGAACCTATTGTTTTCTCAGGCCAAGAGGCTGCTGGAAATGTATAAAAACCCTGGGACATGATCCTTCTTCATCTCAGATCTGCTTTGGGTTTGAAGAGGGGGAAACCTTAAGCCATAAGGATTGAGATCCCCAGTCACTGACTGGAGCCACCCTGAATATGGACATTGGACTAAAACCTATGAACTATTTCTAAAAGAACTTATGGCAACTACAAACTCAACATCTCTGCCATGTAACTGGACCTCAAGAAATTGAACTCAAGTCTGTCTGTATATTGATCTTTCAACCAACTCTCTCTCTCTCTCTTTTCTTTTTAAATAAATTTTAGTTTCGTTAATAAGAATTGTCTATAAGCGTGTATTTTGAGTAAGATCTAAGTTATCATTTGACCTGGGTGCGTGGCTGATCCTTTGGGATTTGGAGAACCTTTTCTTTTATATGATGAAAAAAGATTTTCAGAATTTATCATCATATCTGACAGGTGTGTCTGGACAGAGGCCTGAGGCTGGGCACTTGAAGGGAACTGCGTTGGTTGGACTTCTGAGTAACCAGTGAGGTAATACAGAGGCTGTTTTGGGCTGGCTTGGTAAATGTAAATTTTGGAATATCCACCAGCGTTTGGGGTTTGTCTGCCCCGTTCTGTTTGCAGCTCACCCTAATTGAGTGATCTCTGCTGGCTCCCACGGGCAGCACCGTCACAAACAGACATGATGTTTAAAACCACCACAGGGCGAGGGGGCGGGGGCAGGGCTCTCTCGCGGCTCCTGGGTTGATGCGGAGTGAAGCCGGAGTGAGAGCTGGCCAGAGCGGGGAGTTCTCCGGAAAGTGGCGGCCAGGTGAGCCCGCAGGGTGAGGTGTAAACAGTGACCTGCTCTAGCCCTGTGAGTCACCAGCTAGGAGAGTCAATGGGATGCAAAATGACCCCAGATTAACCCCGCCCCAGAGGTCTAAACACCGGAGATTTACAGCCCCAGAAATGCGCAGAGAGGGGGTGGGAAGGTGTCTGGATTGAGTCCTTGCTGGAAATGCCCCCTCCTCCCCGCCCAGCGACCCCAATGCTCCTACCTCATTGCGCTCCGCTGAGTCCCCAGCCCAGCCAGGGGGGTGACGGCTCCTTTCCCCGCACTGGTTTCCTGCCCAACTTCTACAGGTGCTGGGGTCCCTCAGAAGCCTGTGTTCTGTCTTGGGCCAGAACGGACTGTGTCTGCCAGGACGGGGCTCACCTTTATATGCAGGTGGGGTGGCCAGCTGGTGAACTCTCTTGTTTACCTGGAAACCTGAATCTCAATAGAAAGGAATTGCTGCAGGAAAGGAAACTAAAACTTAACTTTCAATTCCACTACAGTCATCTTTAACCTGACTCTGCCTGAATTGCTATAGGACTAGTTACGTGTGTGTGTGTGTGTGTGTCTATGCACACACACGTTTGCACATGTACAATCCTGGCCTGGGTTTCCCAGCACACAGATGGGGTCACTCACCATTACCGCACCCCACAGCTCCACAGCCCCGGGCAGTGAACAGGTCGGCCGTGTCCCGGCCTCCGGCCAGCCCTTCCCCGCCACCTTGGGGTGTTCGTGTTGCCCGGGTGGGAACAGCCTGCGCTGCCCTGAGCACAGGGGCTGCGGTTGTGTGCAGAGGATGGGGCCCATAGCACAGAGGAGCTCTCCCTCGGTCACTCCAAGGTGCCTGCACAGGGCAGTGGGCAGCCCGGCCTCGTGCTACACACGGGGACTGTGCGGCACAGCTGGCAGCCTGCCCCCGCCCCCGGCACGGGGCACTTAGCAGTGAGGAGCAGAGGGAAATGACTGGGGCAGGGCAATTAGGAAAATGTGAGCGCTTTGTACCTGCTCCCCCAGGTCTCCTCCTCCTCCCCGAACCCTCCCCAGCTTTATCCCTGCAGGGGGCGATTTTCATAAGTGCCCCCCTGATTTAGACATCGAGGCCCCATTGGCTGCCAGCGTGCTCCATGCTCCTCAATCAAAGAAGGAGAGGTAATTCCCCCTGTGCAGTAACTGGAGATCTTCGAGATGTGTCCCCCTGTGCGTGCCCCACCACCTGCCCTGCTTTCCACTGTTTCGGGGTTCCTGTATGGGACTCTGTGGCGGAGGAGGAACTGAGGGTGGTTTGTCTGTGCAGTGCTATATAGTCTAGTTTGGGGCACAAGGAGATGGGGATCAAGGATGCATGAGGGGGTTACATGGAGCATGAACAGGTTACAGAAGAACGGCCATATTGGGTCAGACCAATGGTCCATCCAGCCCAGTATCCTGTCTTCTGATAGCAGCCAATGCCAGGTGCTTCAGAGGGAATGGACAGAACAGGGAATCATCACAAGGTCCATCCCCTGTCGTCCAGTCCCAGCTTCTGGCAAACAGAGGCAAGTTAGACTCAGAGCTTGGTGTTGCATCCCTGCCCATCCTGGCTAATAGCCCTTGACGGACTTGACCTCCATGAACTTACCTAGTTCTTTCTGGAACCCTGTTATTGTTTTGGCCTCACAACATCCCCTGGCAACCAGTTCCACAGGTTGACTGTACCTTATATAAAGTACTTCCTGATGCCTATTAATTTCATTGGGTGAGCCCTAGTTTTTGTGTTATGTAAAGGACTAAATAACACTTCCTTATTCACTTTCTCCACAGCAGTCAAGATTTTATAGACCTTTTTCATATTCCTCCCTTAGCCATCTCTTTTCCAAGCTGAAAACTCCCAGTTTTTTTAATCTCTCCTCATATGGAAGCTGTTTCATATCCCTAAGCATTGTTGTTGCCCTTATATCTATTTTGAGCTGGGGCAACCAGATCTGCAGGCAGTATTTAAGATGTGGGCGTGCCATGGATTTATATAGAGGCATTATCGTATTTTCTATTTGATCCATCCCTGTCCTAATGGTTCCTAACATTCTGTCAGCTTTTTTTTGACTGCCATTGCACATTGAGCAGATACTTTCAGAGAAGTATCCACAATGACTCCAAAGTCTTTCTTGAGTGGTAACAGTTAACTTAGAGCCCATCATTTTGTATGTGTAGTTGAGATTATGTTTTCCAATTTGCATGACTTTGCATTTATCAACATTGAATTTCATCTGCCATTTTGTTGCCCAGTCACCCCATTTTGTGAGATCCCTTTAACTCTTCTCAGTCAGCTTTGGACTTAACTATCTTGAGTAATTTTGTATCATCTGCAAACTTTACCACATCACTGTTTACCTCTTTTTCCAGATCTTTTATGAATATGCTGAAGAGTACTGGTCCCAGTACTGACCCCTGGGGAAAACAACTATTTGCCTCTCTCCATTCTAAAAACTGACCATTTATTCCTACCATTTGTTTCCTGTCTTTTAATCAGTTATTGATCCATGAGAGGATCTTCCTTCTTATCATGACAACTTAGTTTGCTTAAGAGCCTTTGGTAAGGGACCTTGTCAAAGGCTTTCTGTCAGATCCCCTGGATCAGCCTTGTCTTTGTTGACCTCCTCCAAGAATTCTAATAGATTGGTGAGGCATGATTTTCCCTTTACAAAACCCATGTTGACTCTTCCCCAAGAAATAGGATGTATTAGCAGGAGTCAGGAGTGTTGTAAGCAAGACACAAGAAGTAATTTCTCTGCTCTACTCCACATTGATACAGCTTCAAATGGAGCATTGTGTCCAGTTCTGGGCACCACATTTCAGGAAAGATGTGGACAAATTGGAGAAAGTCCAGAGGAGGCAACAAAAATGATTAAAGGTCTATAAAACATGACATGAAAAACTGGGTTTAATCTGGAGAAGAGAAGACTGAGAGGGGACATTATAACAGTTTTCAAGTACATAAAAGATTGTTGCAAGGAGGAGGGAGAAAAATTGTTCTTGTTAACCTCTGAGGATAAGATAAGAATCAAAGGACTTAAATTGCAGCAAGGGTGATTTAGGTTGGATATTAGAAAAAACTTCCTAACTGTCCATGTGGTTATGCACTGGAATAAATTGTCTAGGGAGTGTGATGGGGCGGTCACCTCTCACTGACAGAAATGGGGTTAAAAGCAGCCCTACAGAGGGTGCGCCGTAGGCAGCCAATTAGAAAGGGGCTGAGAGGAGCAGCCAATCATGGCCCAGCAGGCTCATATAAGAAAGGCTGCAAGGCATAGCAGAGTTCAGTAGCTGAACAGAGCTTGAGGGGAGAAGACCAGGCTCTGAGCCGGGCGAAGGAGCGCCAGCACCTGGGATAGAGCAGTGCTGCAAGCAGGGGCCGGGGGAGCTAGAGAGAGCCCCGGGCTGGCTGCTACGGCCTGCAGGCTGAGGACCTGAGATATGGGCAGAAAAGGGTGTTGCAGCTGCATGGGAAGTGGCCCTGGGACAATGGACTGCAATTGCCACTGGAGGAGTGGCTGGACAAAGACTGTGGGTCCCCGGAAGGGGGGAACACAGAGTGTGGAACAGCCAGAGGGCAGTGTCACTGAAGAGGACTCTGCAGTTCTGGGAGTGGCATGGGTCCTGGAACAAAAGTGATGGCGACAAGACACCACCAGAGGAGGGTGCCCTAGTGAGTAGAGCTAATTCCCATGACAGCCAGTAGGAGGCACTAGAGTGGTGAATCCCATCCCGTCACAGGGAGGTTGTGAAATCTCCGTCAAAGAGCAGGTTAGACAATCCCCTGTCAGGGATGATCTAGATAATACTTAGTCCTGCCTTGAGTGCAGGGCACTGAACTAGAAGAACTTTCGAGGTCCCTTCCAGTTCTATGATTCTACAAAATCATTTTCTTCTATATGTGATAATTCCTCATTATAGTTTCAACCACTTTGCCTGGTAGTGAAGTGAGGCTTACCGGACTGTAATTGCCAGGATTGCCTCTGGAGCTTTTTTAGAAATTGGTGCCACATTAGCTATCCTCCGCTCATCTTGCACAGAGGCTGGTTTAAATGACTGAGGGCCCGTGCCCCATGGACCCAACCGGCCCCCCGTCCCTTCTCCATAAGCCAGCTGCACAATCTGCAGCTGGTCCGCTTCCAAACCACGCCAAGGAAACATCTCTATACGCTCGTGCTCCACACCCTTCACTTCCTCACCCTCGTGTCCTGCCCTGACACAAAGTGGCGGGACCTCCTGCCACCTCTGGAGGGTGAGGAGCCCTGGTGGGCCAGCCTATACTCCACCCTGGTCCCAAGGCCCGCCGGGGATATCAGTTGGCGGCTCCTTCATGGGGCCGTGAGCACGGGTGTGTATTTGGCGTGGTTCACCCCTGTCCCAGACACCTGCCCCTTCTGCGGCACGAGGGAGACCCTGGCTCACGTTTACTTAGAGTGCGCCAGGTTGCAGCCCCTATATCGGCTCCTCACGAATATACTGTTGCGTTTCTGGCTGCACTTTTCCCCTCACCTCCTTCTCTATGCACTCCCTATCCGTGGCCCCAAAAAGTCACGGGACCTCCTGGTCAACCTCCTCCTAGCCCTGGCTAAAATGGCCATCTACGCGACCAGGGAGAGGAGGTCGGCCAATGGAGACTCCTGTGACTGTGGGGCTTGGTTCCGATCCTCTGTCCGTTCACGTATCCGGGCAGAGTTCCTCTGGGTGGCGTCCACTGGCTCCCTTGACGCCTTCGAGGAGCAGTGGGCGCTGTCCAGGGTTCTCTGCTCGGTGTCCCCATCAGGATCCCTTCTTTTGACCCTCTGACTGCACTCCTGTCCCTGTTCTTTTATTAGTTGTCCCCCGAACTCAGTTGGGTTTTCTGGTCCTGTAGATCCTTCCCTTAGGCTGGAGGGGGGGATCCTTTAGCAGTGGGCGGGCTTTCGCCCGCCCACTTCCCAGAACCCAATGGGTACAGACATAAGTTTTAGAACTGTACCTTTTAATTTCTGTTTAACTAGCATCCTCATTTTTGTGTAGTTCCCCTTTCTGAAATTAAATGCTCCTGTGTTGGATTTCTTTGGTGGTCCCCTCCCCCCAGAGATGTTAAATGTAATTCTTTTATGGATGCTATTATAAAGCGGTTGAGCGATATTCACCTCTTGGACCGGATCCTGTGCTCCGTTTAGAACTAAATCAAGCATGTAGAAGCACTCATCCCAGACTCTAGGGAGCTGGGGATAAAAATCTCGGAGCAGAAGGAATTCTGGCCCTTTTATCCTGTGTGGATTCTCAGGGGCAAAGATTCCTAAACACAAGCAAGAGATGCGCAGGACTAACCTGGCATATTTCAGCAGCTCTAGCACCATGTGAATCCTAAGACTGCACCATGTTCTGTGTGTATGGTTATTTGGTCCTGCTAGTGAAGGCAGGGGGCTGGACTCGATGACCTTTCAAGGTCCCTTCCAGTTCTAGGAGAGGATATCTCCATTCATTTAAATGTAAATTTGTTTTTACCTTGTAAATAATGCTCTTATTTCTTTTTCCTGGTTAATAAATTCTAGTTTACTAGAGAAATGGCTTCCCTGTCGTCCCCCAGACTCTCCGGGGTGAGGCTTAACGGTCCCCTCCCCGGAGAAATGTCTACAAGTGGTGTCTTGGGTGGGAGATCTAAGGTGCAAATTGAGCTGGGTGTCAGTGCCTGGTCCTTTTTGAGTAAGACTAACCTGAATATTTTGTGATCTTTGCTGTAAAGCGACCATGTACCACAGAGCAAGCTTGCCTGGATTGCGAGATAGAGCGGAATGGCCCAGGGGAGTGTCTGTGGCCCCACGGTAAAGCTGCCTAGAGGCTGAGGGGTTCAAACTTGTCACTTGGTTGGTGAAATGGAAGTATAGAATTCCCAGCCAGTTTGGGGTTTGTGCTGTGGGTCTTAAAAGTCTGCCCTAGGCCGGTATTCTCACTCGTGAGCCATCCAGCCGGTGTGACAATAAATACGCTTCCCCGTGGCCCTGGGGAGCCACCTCCGGGCTCCCGTTGTTGGTGTCTCGAGGCCTGAGTGAACCAAAGTTCTTCCATGTTGTGAACTTTAACCAACCTAAAATGCTAACAGCCAGAAAGCAAATATTTGTAATCGCCAGCTCTTTAGCTAGCAGCTGCAGTACAGCTCGAACCAGCAAAAAGCGGTAGTGATAAGGGGGAGAAGTGGGGGGAAGTCTGCATGCGTCTGTGTCGTGAAGGCCAGAGATAAACATGCAGACGGGAAAGTTTCCAACAAGCTACAATTTATTGCCTAATGTATCTGCTGCAAGGGAAGGGAGGAAGGGGAAAAAAGGAAAAACCAAAGGCTAATACAGACAACTTGGAATATAAAAAGGGGAACTTGCTTGTATCGGTGCACTTGATTTGAGATATTGCTTCTCCTGGTGCCTTTTTCGAGATCTCGAATAAACTTGGTTTGCTTCTCCACCCTGGTGTGTTAATTAGTGCGACGCACACCGGGCAACGAACCCCGCTGTTGCCCCCTCGGGCCCTCTGTGCCGGCAACAGTTTTGGTGCCCAACGTGGGGCTCGAGGCTGAAATTTAGCCTTGCCCGGATCCCTCCCGGTGGCCGACGGATTGTGATGACGACCGACGCCCAGCGCGCACCGGTGACTTCATCGGGGGCCTTGGCAGAGACGTGGTTTGATCGACCCCGGAGGGCACAACAATGCAACGCACATGGATAGTGGAGAAGCTGTTGCGGGCGACGGTGAGGAACCGGTCCTGTGGATAAGGTAGGAACAGTCCAGTGGTGTGGACTTTTGCCCGAGGCTGGGGATGCCCAGTCGTTGTAATTCCCATTAGACGATAGAGCGTCATATAATGGGTCAAGGGCATGGTATGGGGCAGGGTCAGAGTACGGCCGGCAGGGCAAGGTGTACGCCCTTAGAATGCATTCTAGCAAATTGGAAGGTGTTTGGTTCGGATCCGGTGACTAAGAGTAAACTAAAGAGGTTCTGTACAGTTGACTGGCCTCAGTATAAGCTAGATAGCCAGGAAAGGTGGCCACCGGAAGGATCACTTAATTACCTGTTTTGTCAGCGAACGGGAAATGGAATGAACATCTCTATGCATATACGTTTATGGTTTTATGAAATAGGACTGATATTTTGCAGAAGTGCCATTTGACTCCGACAGATTCGGTAATAACTGCTGTTAGTCCCCAACACCCCCCCCCCCACAGTTGTAATGGCAGAATCGGTGTCCCCTTCGGCTCCAACACCCCCACCATATAAAGAAAGGGTGCCCCGGGCTCCGGAGATCGCCCCCTCGGTAGGATTGTATCCGTTGATTACCGAGAATGTGGTAGCCCGTCCAGGAACACAGGATCGCTCGGCTACTACTATGCAAGTTTATACCCATGTGCCTTTTAACACGGTAGACCTAGTTGCCTTTAAGACAGAGGCTGGGGAATTCTCAACGAATCCAAGTCGATTCATTTCAATCTTTGAAGGGTGTCTAGCTAGCCACAAGCCTGACTGGGATAATTGTAACATACTTATGAGAGCCGTGCTGTCTGAGGTGGAGCGGAATCAGGTTATAGCTAAGGCTAGGGAGGAGGTGCAGAAACGACATGAGGAGGATAGCGAAGGAAAGCCCCTGCCTGAGGTCGCTGTCCCCACAGTGGACGCCCGGTGGAATCCAAATGAGGAGGCAGATATGAGGTTGCTCAACCCCTATAAGGAGTTGCTTTTGCATGGACTCTGACACTCAGCTGTCCGACATAACAATTGGGCAAAGCCGTATGAGCTAGTCCAGGAACCAAAAGAAAGTCTGAAGGTGCTTTATTGAAGGAGCCCAGAGCAGCAGGGAAGCGAGGCCAGGAAGGGACCCGGTTACACTCACACATAAACCTACCCCCAAATTTAACACGTACACCACAAACTGCGTACATATCTGTCACTCATACGCATATCCTGCCCTTTGTTTCCTGCCTTTTAACCAGTTACTGATCCAGGAGAGGACCTTCCTTCTTATCCCATGACCGCTTACTTGCTTAAGAGCCTTTGGCAAAGGACCTTGTCAAAGGCTTACTTAAAATCTAAGTACACATTGACTCTTCTCCAGCAAATCATGTTCATCTACATGTCTGATAATTCTGTTCTTTACTATAGTTTCAACCAGTTTGCCTAGTACTGAAGTCAGGCTTACCAGCCTGTAATTGCCAGAATCACTTCTGGAGCCTTTTTTAAAAAGAAATAAGTTGGCGTCACATTAACTATCTTCCAGTCACTGGGTACAGAAGCTGATTTAAATGGTAGGTTACAGTCAGATGACAGTTACTAGTCCTGCAATTTCACATTTGAGTTCCTTCAGAACTCTTGGGTGATACCGTCTGGTCCTGGTGACTTATTACTTTTTAGTTCATTGATTTGTTCCAAAACCTCCTGTAATGATACCTCAGTCTGGGACAGTTCAAGTTCTGTTAGTGACTGTCGTGGTGCTTTACTGTGAGCTCAACAGGTCAGTGGGTTTCTGTGTGTGCTGTTCATCCCAATGCAATCTAGAGGCAGGAGAAGCAATGTTCCAACACAGAGACTGATTTATTTCTGTTTTCTCTGTTACTTATATTTTTACTTCATTTACAATAAATCAGATCCATGACAAGCTGGGGAAAGTGGTGCCATATAAATGTGAGTCATGGTCAGGGTGAGGTGCAGAAAGCAAAGATGGGAATAATTATATAGACACACTATAGGCACTCACCTGTGCAAATACAAAAACACAACACAAGAAACTCCACACGTATTTGCTGTGTAGATGTTAGAAGACAGCAGAGCTGGGAGGTAGGTTTGCTTAGAGACAAGGATGGTCACACTGTCCCCTCTGAGTAGAAACAGCTGCTCAGTATCAGAAGCTAAACTCTCCTCTGCAGTGATGCTTACAAAACACTTGACAATGGCCGAGTAGGTGGTGGGCTGAGAACACTGTCCATTTTGCTGACCAGTATTGTCTGCCTGTGCTCCCCCGTCTGTCTGCTGGTTCCCTCCTGTTGTCTCATGTCGCAGACTGTAGACTCGTTGAAGCCAGACACACAGGGGTCCTGCTCCATGTCTGGGTATCTAGGCACTATCACAATACAGGTAGCTAATAATAATTCTAAGAAGCAGCAGCAGCACATGCTGTGGTCTGAACTATTCAGGGGACCCAGAAACATTTGCAACACAAATGTCATTGTTACACAAGTGGGGAAAGTGACTCGCTTCAGAAGGAGGTCTTGGTGTGTCCAGGGAAGGGAAAGGATCCTGCATTGTCTCCACATCTCCAGTCTCCTGCTCTGTTGTTGCCACCAGTGGACTTCCTCCTTTAGTCAAGAGAATGACTTTCAGTCTCTTGAATGAAGTCATGAATGGCCTTAGCCTCAGTGATTCGGGAGTGCTGCTGGAATATTTCTGCCAGCTTTTCCAACTTCCATTTCAGTTGTTGCCTCTCCGGGTAGTTGTCTGGAATGGCGAAACCTGTTTTGTACATCTCAGCTGCCCCCCGCAGTGATCTTTTCTTGTAAAAGAGGAAATTTCCACAGTGAAGGTAGACTGCCTGCTGACACCTCTTGCTGAGGCTGGGCATTTCACTCATGAGATTGAGATAAATCTCTTCTTGGTAGTGAGGTGTATTTTCCCCATACATTTCAGCTAAAGCCAGCTTTGAAAACACAGACACTGGATCTTTCTGCACAGCCTTTTTGAAGGCCTCAATAGCTGCTGCCAATATTTCTTCTCTTCTGCTGGAGTTGTCCCCCCATAACTGTATCTTGTAGCAGATGCCAAGGTCGTAGTGAAGGAGATGATAATTGGGGTTCAGAGCTATTGCTCGCTCTAGAATAGAAATTGATTTTTTTAGGAATTCTGGCTGAAAGAACATGGCTGCATATCTCAGGACCTGAGGGTCCAGGCTATTCTGGACAACATCTTCAATGAGGGCTTTGGCTTGCTGTCTATCCGTCGTCTTAAGGATCTTGGCTAAATACACCTTAGCTTCATAGTTTTGCTGCTGTTCATGGATAATGGCGCCCAACTTCTCTCTGGCTTCATTCCAAGATACAGAATTGTGAGAGTGACTCCATGATGCAAAGGCTGCGATTGCCGATCCAGCAAGAAATTCCCCATTTGCTTCGTCGTCTTTTAATGCCATTTGGAAACACTCTGTGGCTTCTCCGCCATTGCGGAAGCCTGCTGCCAGGAGACACCAGCCTTTCTGTGCATGTATCTCAGGGATCTGAGCTGCATATGGAGAGCGGCTGTTCAGGGAGCTGCAGATCTTTCTAACCTTCTCCAGGAAAAGCTCAACCAAATCATAGTGGGCCAAGTGATAATAGACCCAGGCGTAGTTTCCGTAAATGACCAGGACCTGCCGGGGGAAGTTATCTGGGTGATCTCTTTGCAGAATCTCCTCGGCTTCTCTAAGGCTTTGCAGAGCGTCTTCATATTGCCCTTGCAGGTGGCAGAGATAAGCCTGCATGGCAAGGAATGTGGCCTGGTTCTGGTAGTGAGTGTGGGCAGTCCTGAGAGCCAGAGTTTGGAGGATGTGAGCTGCATCTACCTTGTCTCTGATTTCAAAGTTCCAGGTGAAGTGGCACTGGAGGGCCTGCAGCTTCTCCTTCAGACGCAGGGGGCTGCAAAGAGAGGGGGAAATGAGACTCCATCTGGGCTGAATGAATTTCCACTGCACGCTACAATCATCCTCACCACCCTGACAGGGAGCGACACTGCCCCCCACCTCCAGTGAGTACCCCCGCTGCAGGTTCCCCCTCCAGCCCCCCGCCACTGTACCCCCCCGCTTCCCTCCCCCTCCCCACCCGGCAGTGTCCTCTTTCTGGGAACAAGCACCGCACTGACCAATAGAACAACCCCCCCCCCCCGCGCCTTGCTAGACACACTGACCCCCCCTGCCCTCCCTCCCTCCCTCCAAGCTGCCCCGCTCTCTGGTCTGGGGCCCTGCGCTGGGGGGGGAGGGGTTACGTGGTCTCAGTCCAGGCTGAGCGTTCACAAGAGCCCCCCCCTTCTGCAAACAGCTGGTTCCCCTCCCTGCAGCCTCCCCCGCGCTGTAGCTACGGGCTCCTGCTGCTGCTGCTGCCTTTTCTCTCTGCATCTCCCGGGCAGGTCCCGTCCCGCCCCCCGGCTGCCCCTTGGCTCCAGCTCCCCGGGGACCGGAGTTAATCCCCCACCCCCCGGGTTTGTGCGGAGGGGAGCAGGAGTTAAGGCCAGTGACTAGTCCGGTCACAGCCACAGGGAGAGGGGGCGGGGCGGGGGCGGGGCTCTCTCGCGGCTCCTGGATTGATGCGGAGTGAAGCCGGAGTGACAGCTGGCCCGAGCGGGGAGTTCTCCGGAAAGTGGCGGCCAGGTGAGCCCGCAGGGTGAGGTGTAAACAGTGACCTGCTCTAGCCCTGTGAGTCACCAGCCTGGAGCGTCAACGGGATGCAAAATGAGCCCAGATTCACCCCGCCCCATAGGTCTAAACGCCGGAGATTCACAGCCCCAGAAACGCGCAGAGGGGGTGGGAAGGTGTCTGGACTGAGCCCTTGCTGGAAATGCCCCCCCCCCCCCCCGCGACCCCAAAGCTCCTACCTCATTGCGCTCCGCTGAGTCCCCGGCCCAGCCGGGGGGGGTGACGGCTCCTTTCACTGCACTGGTTTCCTACCCAAGCTGGAGAAGTGCCCGGTTCTGGGGGCCAGAACGGACTGTGTCTGCTGGGACCCGCCTGCCCCTTTATAGCCAGCCTGGGCTGCGAGCCGGGGAGCCCCCCGGGCTTGCTGGGGAACTGCATTGCCACAGAAAGCGAGAGAGAGCCGGAGAAAAGGAAACTGAAACTTAACTTTCACTTCCACTTGTTATCTGCAGCCTGCACTCTGCCTGAACTGCTATCTGCAGCCCCATGGGTGACATGGGACTAGTTACGGGGTGTGTGTGTGTGTGTCTATGCACACACACGTTTGCACATGTACAATCCTGCCTTGGGTTTCCCAGCACACAGATGGGGTCACTCTCCATTATCACACCCCAGTGCGCTCCCTGCTACGCACCCCACAGCTCCACAGCCCCGGGCAGTGAACAGGTCGGCCGTGTCCCGGCCTCCGGCCAGCCCTTCCCCGCCACCTTGGGGTGTTCGTGTCGCCCGGGTAGGAACAGCCTGCGCTGCCCTGAGCACAGGGGCTGCGGTTGTGTGCAGAGGATGGGCCGATAGCACAGAGGAGCTCTCCCTCGCTCACTTCAAGGTGCCTGCACAGGGCAGTGAGCAGCCCGGCCTTGTGCTACACACGGGGACTGTGCAGCACAGCTGGCAGCCTGCCCCCGCCCCCTGCACGGGGCACTTAGCAGAGGGAAATGACTGGGGCAGGGCAATTAGGAAAATGTGAGCGCTTTGTACCTGCTCCCCCAGGTCTCTTCCTCCTCCTCCTCCTCCTCCCCGAACCCTCCCCCAGCTTTATCCCTGCAGGGGGCAATTTTCATAAGTGCCCCCCTGATTTAGACACCGAGGCCCCATTGGCTGCCAGCGTGATCCATGCTCCTCAATCAAAGAAGGAGAGGTAATTCCCCCTGTGCAGTAACTGGAGATCTTCGAGATGTGTCCCCCTGTGCGTGCCCCACCACCCGCCCTGCTTTCCACTGTTTCGGGGTTCCCGTATGGGACTTTGTGGCGGAGGAGGAACTGAGGGTGGTTTGTCTGTGCAGTGCTATATAGTCTAGTTCGGGGCACGAGGAGATGGGGATCAAGGATGCATGAGGGGGTTACATGGAGCATGAACAGGTTACAGAAGAACAGCCATATTGGGTGAGACCAATGGTCCATCCAGCCCAGTATCCTGTCTTCTGATAGCAGCCAATGCCAGGTGCTTCAGAGGGAATGGACAGAACAGGGAATCATCGCAAGGTCCATCCCCTGTCATCCAGTCCCAGCTTCTGGCAAACAGAGGCAAGTTAGACTCAGAGCTTGGTGTTGCATCCCTGCCCATCCTGGCTAATAGCCCTTGATGGACTTGACCTCCATGAACTTACCTAGTTCTTTCTGGAACCCTGTTATTGTTTTGGCCTCACAACATCCCCTGGCAACCAGTTCCACAGGTTGACTGTACCTTATATAAAGTACTTCCTGATGCCTATTAATTTCATTGGGTGAGCCCTAGTTTTTGTGTTATGTAAAGGACTAAATAACACTTCCTTATTCACTTTCTCCACAGCAGTCAAGATTTTATAGACCTTTTTCATATTCCTCCCTTAGCCATCTCTTTTCCAAGCTGAAAACTCCCAGTTTTTTTAATCTCTCCTCATATGGAAGCTGTTTCATATCCCTAAGCATTGTTGTTGCCCTTATATCTATTTTGAGCTGGGGCAACCAGATCTGCAGGCAGTATTTAAGATGTGGGCGTGCCATGGATTTATATAGAGGCATTATCGTATTTTCTATTTGATCCATCCCTGTCCTAATGGTTCCTAACCTTCTGTCAGCCTTTTTTTGACTGCCATTGCACATTGAGCAGATACTTTCAGAGAAGTATCCACAATGACTCCAAAGTCTTTCTTGAGTGGTAACAGTTAACTTAGAGCCCATCATTTTGTATGTGTAGTTGAGATTATGTTTTCCAATTTGCAGTACTTTGCATTTATCAACATTGAATTTCATCTGCCATTTTGTTGCCCAGTCACCCCATTTTGTGAGATTCCTTTGTAACTCTTCTCAGTCAGCTTTGGACTTAACTATCTTGAGTAATTTTGTATCATCTGCAAACTTTACCACATCACTGTTTACCTCTTTTTCCAGATCTTTTATGAATATGCTGAAGAGTACTGGTCCCAGTACTGACCCCTGGGGAAAACAACTATTTGCCTCTCTCCATTCTAAAAACTGACCATTTATTCCTACCATTTGTTTCCTGTCTTTTAATCAGTTATTGATCCATGAGAGGATCTTCCTTCTTATCATGACAACTTAGTTTGCTTAAGAGCCTTTGGTAAGGGACCTTGTCAAAGGCTTTCTGTCAGATCCCCTGGATCAGCCTTGTCTTTGTTGACCTCCTCCAAGAATTCTAATAGATTGGTGAGGCATGATTTTCCCTTTACAAAACCCATGTTGACTCTTCCCCAAGAAATAGGATGTATTAGCAGGAGTGTTGTAAGCAAGACACAAGAAGTAATTTCTCTGCTCTACTCCACATTGATACAGCTTCAAATGGAGCATTGTGTCCAGTTCTGGGCACCACATTTCAGGAAAGATGTGGACAAATTGGAGAAAGTCCAGAGGAGGTAACAAAAATGATTAAAGGTCTATAAACCATGATATGAAAAACTGGGTTTAATCTGGAGAAGAGAAGACTGAGAGGGGACATTATAACAGTTTTCAAGTACATAAAAGATTGTTGCAAGGAGGAGGGAGAAAAATTGTTCTTGTTAACCTCTGAGGATAGGATAAGAATCAAAGGACTTAAATTGCAGCAAGGGTGATTTAGGTTGGATATTAGAAAAAACTTCCTAACTGTCCATGTGGTTATGCACTGGAATAAATTGCCTAGGGAGTGTGATGGGGCGGTCACCTCTCACTGACAGAAATGGGGTTAAAAGCAGGCCTACAGAGGGTGTGCCGTAGGCAGCCAATTAGAAAGGGGCTGAGAGCAGCAGCCAATCATGGCCCAGCAGGCTCATATAAGAAAGGCTGCAAGGCATAGCAGAATTCAGTAGCTGAACAGAGCTTGAGGGGAGAAGACCAGGCTCTGAGCCGGGCGAAGGAGCGCCAGCACCTGGGATAGAGCAGTGCTGCAAGCAGGGGCCGGGGGAGCTAGAGAGAGCTCCGGGCTGGCTGCTACGGCCTGCAGGCTGAGGACCTGAGATATGGGCAGAAAAGGGTATTGCAGCTGCATGGGAAGTGGCCTTGGGACAATGGACTGCAATTGCCACTGGAGGAGTGGCTGGACAAAGACTGTGGGTCCCCCGGAAGGGGGGAACACAGAGTGTGGAACAGCCAGAGGGCAGTGTCACTGAAGAGGACTCTGCAGTTCTGGGAGTGGCATGGGTCCTGGAACAAAAGTGATGGCGACAAGACACCACCAGAGGAAGGTGCCCTAGTGAGTAGAGCTAATTTCCATGACAGCCAGTAGGAGGCACTAGAGTGGTGAATCCCATCCCGTCACAGGGAGGTTGTGAAATCTCCGTCAAAGAGCAGGTTAGACAATCCCCTGTCAGGGATGACCTAGATAATACTTAGTCCTGCCTTGAGTGCAGGGCACTGAACTAGAAGAACATTCCAGGTCCCTTCCAGTTCTATGATTCTACAAAATCGTTTTCTTCTATATGTGATAATTCCTCATTATAGTTTCAACCACTTTGCCTGGTAGTGAAGTGAGGCTTACCGGACTGTAATTGCCAGGATTGCCTCTGGAGCTTTTTTAGAAATTGGTGCCACAGTAGCTATCCTCCTCTCATCTTGCACAGAGGCTGGTTTAAATGACTGAGGGCCCGTGCCCCGTGGACCCAACCGGCCCCCCGTCTCTCCTCCGTAAGCCAGCTGCACAATCTGCAGCCAGTCCGCTTCCAAACTGCGCCAAGGAAACATCTCTACACGCTCGTGCTCCACACCCTTCACTTCCTCACCCTCGTGTCCTGCCCCGACACAAAGCGGCAGGACCTCCTGCCACCTCTGGAGGGTGAGGAGCCCCGGTGGGCCAGCCTATACTCCACCCTGGTCCCAAGGCCCGCCGGGGATATAAGTTAGCAGCTCCTTCATGGGGCTGTGAGCACGGGCGTGTATTTGGCACGGTTCACCCCTGTCCCAGACACCTGCCCCTTCTGCGGAGCGAGGGAGACCCTGGCTCACGTTTACTTAGAGTGCGCCAGGTTGCAGCCCCTATATCGGCTCCTCACGAATATACTGTTGCGTTTCTGGCTGCACTTTTCCCCTCACCTCCTTCTCTATGCACTCCCTATCCGTGGCCCCACAAAGTCATGGGACCTCCTGGTCAACCTCCTCCTAGCCCTGGCTAAAATGGCCATCTACGCGACCAGGGAGAGGAGGTTGGCCAATGGAGACTCCTGTGACTGTGGGGCTTGGTTCCGATCCTCTGTCCGTTCACGTATCCGGGCAGAGTTCCTCTGGGTGGCATCCACTGGCTCCCTTGACGCCTTCGAGGAGCAGTGGGCGCTGTCCAGGGTTCTCTGCTCGGTGTCCCCATCAGGGTCCTTTCTTTTGACCCTCTGACTGCACTCCTGTCCCTGTTCTTTTATTAGTTTTCCCCCGAACTCAGTTGGGTTTTCTGGTCCTGTAGATCCTCCCCTTAGGCTGGAGGGGGGGATCCTTTAGCAGTGGGTGGGCTTCCGCCCGCCCACTTCCCGGAACCCAATAGATACAGACGTAGGTTTTAGAACTGTACCTTTTAATTTCTGTTTAACTAGCATCCTCATTTTTGTGTAGTTCCCCTTTCTGAAATTAAATGCTCCTGTGTTGGATTTCTTTGGTGGTCCCCTCCCCCCAGAGATGTTAAATGTAATTATTTTATGGATGCTATTACAAAGCAGTTGAGCGATATTCACCTCTTGGACCGGATCCTGTGCTCCATTTAGAACTAAATCAAGCATGTAGAAGCACTCATCCCAGACTCTAGGGAGCTGGGGATAAAAATCTCGAGCAGAAGGAATTCTGGCCCTTTTATCCTGTGTGGATTCTCAGGGGCAAAGATTCCTAAACACAAGCAAGAGATGCGCAGGACTAACCGGGGTTAGCCCTAATGGACATATCGAGCTGGCATATTTCAGCAGCTCTAGCACCATGTGAATCCTAAGACTGCACCATGTTCTGTGTGTATGGTTATTTGGTCCTGCTAGTGAAGGCAGGGGGCTGGACTCGATGACCTTTCAAGGTTCCTTCCAGTTCTAGGAGATAGGATATCTCCATTCATTTAAATGTAAATTTGTTTTTACCTTGTAAATAATGCTCTTATTTCTTTTTCCTGGTTAATAAATTCTAGTTTACTAGAGAAATGTCTACAAGTGGTGTCTTGGGTGGGAGATCTAAGGTGCAAATTGAGCTGGGTGTCAGTGCCTGGTCCTTTGTGAGTAGGACTAACCTGAATATTTTGTGATCTTTGCTGTAAAGCGACCATGTACCACAGAGCAAGCTTGCCTGGATTGCGAGATAGAGCGGAATGGCCCAGGGGAGTGTCTGTGGCCCCACGGTAAAGCTGCCTAGAGGCTGAGGGGTTCAAACTTGTCACTTGGTTGGTGAAATCGAAGTATAGAATTCCAAGCCAGTTTGGGGTTTGTGCTGTGGGTCTTAAAAGTCTGCCCTAGGCTGGTATTCTCACTTGTGAGCCATCCAGCCGGTGTGACAATAAATACGCTTCCCCGTGGCCCTGGGGAGCCACCTCCGGGCTCCCGTTGTTGGTGTCTCAAGGCCTGAGTGAACCAAAGTTCTTCCATGTTGTGAACTTTAACCAACCTAAAATGCTAACAGCCAGAAAGCAAATATTTGTAATCGCCAGCTCTTTAGCTAGCAGCTGCAGTACAGCTCGAACCAGCAAAAAGCGGTACTGATAAGGGGGAGAAGTGGGGGGAAGTCTGCATGCGTCTGTGTCGTGAAGGCCAGAGATAAACATGCAGACGGGAAAGTTTCTAACAAGCTACAATTTATTGCCTAATGTATCTGCTGCAAGGGAAGGGAGGAAGGGGAAAAAAGGAAAAAACCCAAGGCTAATACAGACAACTTGGAATATAAAAAGGGGAACTTGCTTGTATCGGTGCGCTTGATTTGAGATACTGCTTCTCCTGGTGCCTTTTTCGAGATCTCGAATAAACTTGGTTTGCTTCTCCACCCTGGTGTGTTAATTAGTGCGACGCACACCGGGCAACGAACCCCGCTGTTGCCCCCTCGGGCCCTCTGTGCCGGAAACAGTTTTGGTGCCCAACGTGGGGCTCGAGGCTGAAATTTAGCCTTGCCCAGATCCCTCCCGGCGGCCGACGGATTGCGATGACGACCGACGCCCAGCGCACACCGGTGACTTCATCGGGGGCCTCGGTAGAGACGTGGTTTGATCGACCCCGGAGGGCACAACAGTGCAACGCACATGGATAGTGGAGAAGCTGTTGCGGGCGACGGTGAGGAACCGGTCCCATGGATAAGGTAGGAACAGTCCAGTGGTGTGGACTTTTGCCTGAGGTTGGGGACGCCCAGTCGTTGTAATTCCCATTAGACGATAGAGCGTCATATAATGGGTCAAGGGCATGGTATGGGGCAGGGACAGAGTACGGCCGGCAGGGCAAGGTGTACGCCCTTAGAATGCATTCTAGCAAATTGGAAGGTGTTTGGTTCGGATCCGATGACTAAGAGTAAACTAAAGAGGTTCTGTACAGTTGACTGGCCTCAGTATCAGCTAGAGAGCCAGGAAAGGTGGCTACCGGAAGGATCACTTAATTACAACACAATCCTTCAATTACTCCTGTTTTGTCAGCGAACGGGTAAATGGAATGAACATCTCTATGCGTATCCGTTTATGGTTTTATGAAATAGTACTGATATTTTGCAGAAGTGACATTTGACTCCGACAGATTCGGTAGTAACTGCTGCTAGTCCCCAAAACCCCCCCACAGTTGTAATGGCAGAATCGGTGTCCCCTTCAGCTCCAACACCCCCACAAGTCGTACTGAGAAAAAGGAAGCTACTTTAGTATGCTGACAATAGCTAAATTCTCCCAAGTACCAATTAGACAAATTTACCACTACAGGAATATGCATAAATTGAACTTGATTAATTATTTTCCCCATCATGGGTGTTGTGATAAGACCACTAACAGGTTCTGGGTTTAATACTGGACAATTTACATCATTTATTTTTGACTGATCAACATCATAGTCAATAACTGGGTCCTGAACTCTAAGTTCAAATGTCATATTTTGGACATATTTTTTGTTTCCTGTTTTGGTTTGAAAGGTAGCTATGATGAGCACCTCATATCGCCCTTGATCCTCATATTCAAGCTTATACAAGGTTAAACTTCCCCCTGTTATCAAATTATTACAGCTAGCTTTATTTTTCCAAGTTCCATAAGCTATACCATGTTTTAGGGAAGTTGAATTTATAAATGTCTTGCAACCACCACCCTTTGAATTCTCATCCAAGGGCCACATCTTTTTCCAGCCACTAGAGGGTAGTGCAGTTACTTTTTCCAATTGATATTCAAAAGTAACATCCTCCCCCCGAATTCCCTTAACCTGTTGAATCGGGTTGTTGACCAGTTCTGGATTAAGTATAATAGTCCGTTCCTTCTTTGTTGGTATGGTCTGTTGCTTGGGCTCAGACAATGGAGTACGATCCGGTCGTCTGGTTTCCTGGGGTTGCAATAGTTCAGTTTCAGACTTAAGATTTTGGCATAGTCCTACCCTTAGAGCAACAATAAGGGTGTAATAAGTCAAAAATGTCAATGTCAATTTCATGGTTGCAAACTGCTGGGCTCCAGTTGTTGCGATTTCGTCTGATCACTTAAGTCCTGAGGAGGAAGTTGCTCCTGCGACCTGGACGATCGATACAGCTTTAACTGGTTAGCATGATAAATCTTGTCTCTATTATGCTTTCCTCCTGTTATTCTGATCTTATATACTGCTGAACTGAGTTTATCAATGATTTGGAAAGGTCCAATCCATCGATTACACAACCCATGTTCTGGTGACTTATATGACAATAACATTACTTGATCTCCTACCTCCCAAGTATTCTCTCTCTGGTTTTTGTCAAAGTAAGCCTTTGCCTTACGTCTGGATTTTCCCAATTTAGCAGCTACCTGCAAGTGAATGTGATTTAAATGTTTTTGCAGATTTTGCAGGTAGGTATCCATTTTTATTCCCTCTAATTGAGTGCCACTAGCTTGCCAAATTAAATGTTCTGGTAATCTCATTGTTCGGCCTGTCATCACTTCAAAAGGTGTTTTATCAGTAGATGCAGCCGGTGTCGCCCTCAATGCCATTAAAATTAAAGGCATGAGGGTGTCCCAGTTACGTCCATTGGCATCAACCAGTTTCCTCAACATCACTTTTATAGTCCGATTGGTTCGTTCCACCATCCCAGATGACTGTGGTCTGTATGGGACGTGTAGTCTCTGCGGGACTCCCATCAATTTAAGACAATCCCTAAAGAACTGTCCTGTAAAATGTGATCCCTGGTCTGATTCTACCTTTGCAGGGATCCCCCAGCGAGAGAAGACTTGTTCTACCAAGACCTTGGCAGTGGCTTTTGCAGTATTGGCTTTAAGAGGAAATGCCTCTATCCACTTTGAGAAAGGATCGATAATCACCAATAGATATTGGTTACCTCTTTGGGTCCTTGGCAAAGGACCTACAAAGTCAATCTGCAAAGCCATCCACGGACCTTCATACACCTGGGATTTTAGTGGCGCATTTCTTTTGGATGGAGTAGGATTAGCTTGGGCACATGCCAGACAATTTTCACAATATTGTTGCACATCCATCCTAAGAAGTGGCCACCACCCTACAGATGCAAGACGTTGGACAGTTTTGTCCACTCCCTGATGTCCTCCTGTAGGAGTGTCATGGACCATGTACATCATTTCCCTTCGTAGGTGAGCTGGAACTACCCACACAGGGAAAGGACCTCCTGTATACATGAGAACTCCATCTACGACTTGTAACTGCTGTTCATGTCGTTTGTACAAAGGGTCTATTGTTAGTGATCCCTCTTTGTCTATTTTGGAAAGCTCTAAAATTACTTTTATTATGTCCTTATCCAATTTTTGCATATCTTTTAGATCTGGTATATTGGGTTGTACCAATTTAGTTGCAGCTATAGGACATTTAGGATTAGGGGTAATAACAGAATACTCCTGATCCTTACCTTCCTAAAATTCTCCTAATCGGGCTCCTTCACGGGCCAATTTATCAGTTCTCTCATTTTCCATAGCATAAGGGTCCAATTTCCAGTGAGCTTTTACTTTTTTACTTTGATTGGCCGCTCTGAAACAGTAACTATTACTGTTAACCAATGGATATATCTCATCAGTGATGCATACCTAATAGGTGTGCCATCAGAAGATGTAAAACCATTTGTTTCCCAATATGGTAGGAACTCTGTGAGAGAATTGCATACCCATGCAGAGTCTGAAAACAGACAGATATCTTGGTATGTGGTGGTGATGGAGAACTGTACACAGTACTCCAACACACAAGCCACTGCAGCTAATTCTGCATATTGAGCCGAATGTGGAGTGCATGAATATGCCTTTTCCCAAGGCTCTCCTTTCCCCTCAGGGGGAACTGCATAGATTCCGAACCCAGTATAGGGTTTGCCTTGATGGTAATAACTAGAACCATCAACAAAGAATTTATACCTATTAATGGGATCTGTCTCCTGGATTAAAGGTTGAAAGAGCTTTTGTTTTTCCTCCCCCCTTAGATCCAATTGATCGAAGTTGGGACACTTGTGTGGCTCTCCCTGATACAATAGAGCGGTTGGTAACAAGGATGGTGTCCTAATAGGTTTGACTGCGATATCTTTCCCTTGCAGTAATAATGCCCAGTGAGCAAGGCGAGCATTTGAAACTTGCCCATCTTTTACCCTGTTGGACAGTAAAAACTGAAGAGGAGTGTGCGATGAGTGTAATATGATCGGGCAGAGGCCAATTAGAAAAGAAAAGTGTTGTATGGCCCAACTGGTTGCCAATAGATACTTTTCACAATTGTCATATTTGAGTTCAATTGATGACATTAAACGTGAGGCATAGGCCACAGGTCTGATTTTCCCATGCCTTTCTTGTGAGGCCACAGCCGCCAACGCATTAACACTCACCGCTACCTCCAGATGATAGGGTATTTCAGGATTTGGTGTGATCAACACCGGAGCCTTGATAATGGCCTGTTTTAGTTGGGATACTGCCTCCGTGTGTTGCTCAGACCATTCCCACTGTACACCTTTCTTTAGAAGTTGGTACAAAGGACCTGCAATAGAAGCAAAATTAGGGATGAAATCCCTGTGGTACCCAGTTAAACCTAGGAAAGCTCTTAAAGCTGTAGGTTCCTGTGGTAAAGGCAATGTTTGGATTGCATCCACCTTCTGTTGCGCTGGGGTTCTACCCAGTGATGAGCTGCCAAATTTTTAACAACGGGTTCCCTCCTCCCTCCAAAATTTTAACAACGGGTTCCCTCCTTCCCCCCCCTCCGTGGGGGGGGGGGTCGTGCCCCATCCAACCCCTCATGTTCCTTAACACACACACTCCGAGACCCCTGACCCATCCCCCCCTTCCCTGTCCCCTGACTGCCCCTTGCCGCCCCACCCAACCCCTCCTCTCATTCTCAATGGCCCCCCAGAACCCCTACCCCATACAACTACCCCTTCTTTCTGTCCCTGAGTGCCCCCACCACCTCATCCAACCCTGCTCTTTCCTGACTGCTCCCCGGGACCCTTGCCCCCATTCAATCCCCCTGTTCCCTGCCCTCTGACTGCCCTGACCCCTATCCACCCCCCCCACAACCCACCCCCTCCCTGCCCCCTTACCACACTGCCTGGGGACCGGGTCCACTCTGCCAGGACCACGACCGGCGCCGCGGGGCCCAACTCCCCGGGCCGGGCCGGCACCGGGGCCCGACTCGCCGAGCCGCTCGGCCCGACTCCCCGGGCCGGGCCGGCACCGGGGTCCGGCCGCTCGGCCCGACTCCCCGGGCCGGCGCTGGGCTGGAGGGAGCTGCGGTCTGGGACCGGGAGCTGCTGAGCCAGCCGCACCTCCCCTCCCACTCCGCGCCCCAGCTTACCTGCTGACTGCCTCCATGCTGCTTGTTCAGGCTTCCCGCGAACATCTGATTCGCGGGAAGCAGGGGAGGGGGAGGAGAAGGGGGCGGAGCAGGAGAGGAGTGGGCGGGAACTTTTGTTAAATTTAGCAGCCCTTAACAAGCGGTTCTAAAATGGCTGCTAAAATTTAACAACGGGTTCGCGCGAACCCGTGCGAACCCGCTGCAGCTCACCCCTGGTTCTACCCCATTTTGTCAGGGTGAGGCCCAAGAAAGAGACACAATTAGCCATTAGCTGGGCTTTGGCTGGATTGCACTTTAACCCTGCTGCTTTTAGAATTTGCAGGAGCTCGTCAAGTCTTTCTAAATGCTCCTTTTTCGTCTGTGTTGCTAAACACAGGTCATCTACATATTGAAATAGAACATTTGGTTTAGAAAATGATGACAGTATTCGTCTCATTTGTGCATGAAATAAAGCTGGAGAGTTTTTATATCCCTGGAGCAAACGTGTCCAAGAATATTGCACTCCCTGAAAACTAAATGCAAAACGGTACTGTGAAATGTGTGCCAATGGTAATGTCCAAAAGCTGTTACTGATGTCTAATACAGTAAACCATACAGCCTCTGGATCAAAGGATTTGATTAGATCTGGCATTTTGGCCACTGTGGGGGCACAAGTTGGTGTGACCTGGTTTAGGCGTCTGTAATTTATTGTGAGACGCCACGAACCATCCGGTTTCTTAACAGGCCAAATAGGTGAATTTGCAGTGGAAGTACATTTTCGTAGTACTCCCTGTGTCAGCAAGGACTTAATAGTCTTTTCTATGTATGGATTTGCTTGTTCTGGGTAAGGATACTGTTTTTGGGCTGAAATTTCTCCTCCTTCCACAACAATAGTGACAGCCATGCATCCCACAGTCATGTTTGTGTTTAGCAAAGGCATCTGCATGTTTGTACAGTAATGCCTGTAACTCAGGTTGGTCTGCATGTTTAGCCACTATTTCGTCCAAATCATACCCTTCAGGTTCAAAGTCCTCCACTGGAGATACCATGCCACACTCAGGTATGACTACTGGAGAGTCATCCTTTTCCTGTTCTACTGAAAGACACAATAATTGGTTACACAAATCAAGAACACATCCCTGTTTGTATAAGAAATCAGTTCCCAATAAGGAATTCTTTGGGTCTGCTAACTTCATTAATGCAAAAGTATGATTCTTTCTTAGGTGACCTATCTGTACTTCAAGGGGTATAGAAAGTGTGGTAGTAACCTGATTACTTGCAAAGGTTGCAAGTGTCTTGGTACATCCTGATGATAGAGGAGAGGATCTAGGATCCTCGACATGGAGAATACTGATTGCTGCTCCAGTATCTATAATGAGATTCCTGTCTAGTCCCTCTATCACTGCAGATATTGTGGGTCTTCCACTTGTATCTCTGCCTAAAGGGGTTATGACTACACTCGGGGTTGTTTGTAGTCATGCAGCATATGCTGTCAGATAATCTAGGGGTTCCTCCTCTATCTCCTCAGAGGCAGCCAATTCTGGAGGAGTGGCTGTCCACTGGGGAAAAGGGGATGGATCAACGGAGGCCACTGGACGGTTCAAGGTTGCTGAGCCTTGGCCTTCCATCATCATTAGCTCATTCACACGGGCATGAAGTTCTTGGATAGCCCGTCGTTGAGCCTCAAGCGTCTGTTGCACTGTTTTAAACATTTTCACAACTGAGTCCTCAGTTTTGTGCAAAGGCGGTGATTTAGGTCTCTGCAAACGTGAACTGTTCTGTGCAGCATCTGAAAAGAAAGGAACATGATCCCGGGCTCCTGCATAGGATCCAAACGCATAACCCTGTCGAGGGGCCTGGCCACTCGAAGGTCCAGGGTTATTACGTGGGTTAGGGTCATTTTGCCAACGTTGATACTTAGGGAATTTAGGAACTCCTCGTCCTAATCCTGGCTGAGGTTGAGGTCCCTCAATCCTCACCGTAGGATTAGTTTGTGGTTCCTGAAGTACTGCAACCGGGGCTCCACGCCGACCTAATTTAGAGCCTCCCTGTGCATATGCTTTAGCCAATAAGGCTAATGTTCTTTTTAAAGAAATATCATCAGTGATATGCATATTAACCATTTCTCTTAACTGAGGAAGAGAATTATTAACTAGCAAACTGATGTATGGCAGTTCATCTGTTTCTTCTTTGATATGACTCCGCCAAGCTGCACTTAACCGCAAATGAAACTGATGTGGAGTTTCATTAGGTTTCTGCTTTAAATTAGACAGAATTGCTACTCCAGCTTGCCCTGGGTGCTGATTATGTTCCAATAGGGCTATTGTCTCTTGAAAAGTTTTCTCTCCTACCCTAAACTTAAGTGGCAAAGTACTCCACAATGCTCGATTCACTGTGAGTTGTAAGATTTTAACCCAATCTTCCCTTGGTAAGCCAAACACTTTTGCTGTCTCCTGCACACGTTGTGCATGCATAGCAACTGAAGAATCCTCCATCATTCCTACTTGCTTAGCCACCAGGTCTAAAGTTTTAATATCTGTAACAACTGCTACAGGACAATCAGAATTGGAACCTGCAATTCCTTCTTCTGGATCTGAGTCTGAGCTTTCATTTGAACTTAAATCTACAATTTCTATTCCTTGACTCCTTCTACCTGGATTCACATTTTCCTCATCTGAACCATCAAAACTTTCCACTGGAGATAATCCTGGGTATCTAGGATAATTTTCCATGAAATGTCTATGGCTTACATTCAAAGTGTCTCCACACTGACGCAGGACATCCCTTAGTCCACTGAAATCTGGTGTGGTAGGGCGTTCTACCGATACACTAGGTGATACCAGCATATACCACGGGGGTGTAGAGGCCCCACAAAATTCCTGGGGTCTAGGCAATGTTGATTGCCCGAATGCCAATAAATGTCCACCCAAAGGGACTGGATTTTCTACTCTATATGGTGCTAATGTAACATTGGGTGGAGGAGCAGGAATTCTATTCCCTGCTTGTTGTTGTAGCTCTCTTTGTAACTTAGAGATCACTACATCACATGCATTAGCTACAAGTGTTACCTGTGATACGGCCTCTTCTAATCCTTGAACAATGACCGATTCTAAAGGCACTGCTTCTTCACTCACAGAAGCTGTCTCTACAGAAGTAGAGATCTTTTCCTCTTTCTCTGCTTCTCTGTTTGTGTCACTAACTGCTTCACTGACTGTGACACTTGTCTCTGCCTCCTGAACTGTCACTTCAGAACTTCCGTCTCTTGTCGGCAGACTGTCAGTACCGTCTGCACTGCCAATTTCCTCTTCTGACTCTACAGATTCAATCTGCAACTTTGCTTCTGAAGGTACTGTGTTTGCTTGAGCTAATTCTCTTGTTTTACTTCTAGTCACTGGTCCAATAGAATTTTCTACCTCTGTTGGTTCCACCATACCAATAGGGATGGGAATCAATTCTACAACCTCCTCTGCTCTATTTTCTCCCTTTTCTAGTTCTTTAATCTTTTCCAACAGCCGACCACGGTCTACTCTATAGGCTACCAGCATCTGCTGAACTTCCCTGAGTAACTCCATCTTTTTATCCAATTTCTTTCCCAATGCACTACAAGCTACAAGCAAGCATTCAACAGCTATTCCCTTCACCACCTTAGCTCTTTTCTTTTTCTGCTCTGTTTCTTCCTCAAATACATTACTCACAAAACCCCACGGGTTTCTCTGCTCAGAAATCATTCCACTATTTCTCAGCTGCTCCAAACCTCCACCATGTTCCTGAATATATTTCCTAGCAAAGTTTTCCAAAGCCAGACTGCTAGAAATTCCAACACACTCCACTCCTGTTCTATCTTCACTTTTCATACTCTTAATACGAAATAGAGAATTCATCTCTTTCTTCTTCTAGTATATTCACTAGAATCTAGTATAGTCTAGTATATTCACTAGAATCAATCCTCTGTTGATTTAATTCTGATCCAAAAAGGCGTCCCTTTTACAGAAAACAACAGGAATAATACCCCTTAACCGGTTTAAACACTGTATCATAAAAGTCCCAAGTAAATAGAGGGAGTGGGGATACGTTCCCTCTCTTCTCTCGATGGCTTATAGCAGATCGAGAGGTCTTTCCCCTCTGTCGGGACCTGCCAAATATCAGGGAATACTGAGGCAGACGGATCAGAGGTGCAGTCCGGAAGAGTTAATGGGACTAAGATAAGGTATCTTTGAACTGTTCAAGTTCTGACTGATTGCGGCCTTTCTGGCGGCTATGAATACCTTGCTTTATTAACTCCCCGCCACCACTAGTGTGGGTCACTGGATCCCGTGCTACTGCAAATATTTTATTCGGTACCATTCATTTCTTTCTTCAACTTATAAAACCCCTTTCTTACGCGCGTATCACTTTTAAACAATATTACTTTAATATTCAGTTATCAATACAGTTAAAACCTTTAGGCAAAAGTGAAAATAAAGACCTTAAGATGCTTAACCACAATACAAAACGGAAATACTGGGTGTACTGCCAGCAACAATAATCACAGGAAGTTGACTCTGGTTTAAGAGTTTCAGAGTTTACTGAAGTTAACTATTTACTTGCGTTTCAAAGGGTCCAGGAATATCTGGATACCTGAAATTCCTGTCACACACTCCTTAAATCTCCTCCTGGCTGGCTTGCCAGCCTGTAGCCTGATTTGGGGAGGGTTAGTAGGGACAGTGGAATTTGTCCACTTAATTTAGTTTTATTTAATAATTAATTTTCTAATGAATTAAGAATGTTAATAATAAGTGATAAATATTAATAATATGGATATGGCTCGCCAATATGTGTGATCAGAAGATAAAGTTCGTCTTGAATCAGGCTTCACAGAATTTAATACAAGGAGATTGGGGTATATAACAGGAAATTACACTGAGACGAAGTTTAGTCAAACAAGACCTTTTATTTAAAACCAATAAAACAAGAAGTAAATGTAAAATGTTAAAAGCAGTTTGATTACAAAGTTACAAAATATCACAGTTCTTTAAGAGATATGAGATGCTATTACACAGTTCTGAATGCACTCTGCAGCAAAGAGGGTGTTGTTCACACCTATTGATAGAGGAAGTTATAAAGAGACTGGTTATGAGTGAAACTCTCTTTTTAACCTAAATGCTACAGCAGAAATAAGAATTTGTTCATACTCACAACTTTGAAAAGAATTAATACTACGACTTAGTATTGACAGCTTTCGTAGGAGAAAGAGGCTTCGAAGCAGGTTGAGACGACAAGGAAACAGAGAGATGGATCGCCTGCCCTAATGGAGGATTGTCACCCTTTTTATAGGGAGAAATCCTTCCTCCTATGCCCAAATTTGTCTTTCCCCCATGGAAAGGTGAGGGTACCTGTTTTCATAGGCTGACCTTTGTGTACGTATTAAATGACAACTATCTACGTATCTTGTGGTGTACTTGTTAGATTTTGTGGGCAGAAATACTCTCCTTTTGCACCTAACTAGGTGAAAGGTTAGCAGATATTCGAAAAGTCCCTAGACAATTTGCGTAGGTTTGTCTCCTATTATTACTTTTCTGAGTAAGGGTCTTAAAGGTTGCTTTCAGCATCACAGAGGAAATAGGCCAGGATGTCTGGCCTAGAAGTTTCTAGGTATCTTGTATTACAGCTTATTGCAAATTCTATTAATCTATGCAGCCTACACACTTTTATCAAAAAGACATTTTATACAGACCAACAGATTAATCCTCAGGGCTACAGCAGCAACTGCCCTAGTACTTGGGGAAGCTGAAAAACTGATACTGGGGGAATTGTGCAAGTGTATACTCCCCATATGGTCCAAGCTCTGCTGGACATTAAGGGTGGTCTGTGGCTCACCCAGGCTCGGGTTGCTCGGTATCAGGCAAAGCTTTTAGAAAACCCCAAAGTTTCCCTGCAAACCTGTCCCTCCCTTAACCCAGCTACCCTGTTACCGGAGACAGAGAAGCAGGAACATGATTGTTTGAATGTCATAAATGCCCAATACTCCAGCTGCCCAGATTTAAAAGATCAACCGCTCCCAAATGCAGACTGTGAGTGGTACACCGACGGCAGTAGTGCTGTTATAGATGGGCAAAGGAGGGCGGGTTATGCTCTCGTGACCCTCCACGATACCGTGGAAGCCGAGGGTTTGCCTGCTGGGACATCTGCCCAGCTTGCTGATCCGGTGGCCCTGACCCGTGCACTTAAGCTGGCAAAAGACAAACGGGTTAATATCTTTACTGACTCAAAATATGCTTTTGGGGTGCTGCATGCTCACGCTGGCCTGTGGAAGCAAGGGGGAATGCTAACAGCCCAAGGCTCCCCGGTCAAGCATGGGCCTTAGATTCTCCGGCTTTTAAAAGCGGTACAACTCCCCTCAGCAGTAGCGGTGGTGCATTGCAAAGCCCATCAAAGGGAAGATCAGGATGTGACCAAGGGCAATGCCAGAGCAGACAGGGAAGCCAAGCGTGCTGCCACCCTGAAACTACCAAGAGAGGAGAATGCCCAAATGCATGCCCTCATCCCATCAGTAGGTGAGCTTGCAGCCCCTCAGTATTCCCAGGAGGACAGAAACCTGGCTGACAGGCTCGGTCTCCAGGAAAAGGAGGGATGGCTTCACACCACGGAGGGAAAAATCCTCCTACCTAAGGGCCCAATCCGGCCGGTGCTGCAGAAACTACATCAACCCACCCACGCAGGGAGGGAGGCTTTAACCCATCTTATGAATAAGTATTTTCTAACCTCTGAACTTAAACCCCTAGCATCCCAGGTACAGGCTGAATGTTTAATCTGCCAAAAGAATAACCCTCGACCAGGAGCATCAGTGCTGCCAGCCACTCTGGAACCTACCCCAGGCCCAGGATTGGTGTGGCAAATAAACTTTACTGAGTTCCCCCGAACCCAAGGGTTCAGATACCTCCTTGTCTTAGTGGATCAATTCAGTGGATGGCCCAAAGCCTTTCCATGTCATAACAACACTGCCAAAAGGGTGGCTCTCAAATTTGTTAGGAAGATCATTCCCCGCTTCGGACTTCCCCAGTGGATGGAATCTAACAACGGAACACACTTCACGTCTCAAGTTGTTCAAAAGATATCGGATGCCCTACAAATCCCCTGGAAGCTCCACACGCCATGGCGACCACAAGCCAGTGGAGTAGTGGAACGCAGAAACCAGACACTCAAGCGACACCTCTCAAAGGTCTGCCAGGAGGCCTCTCTTAGGTGGCCTGATGCTTTGCCCCTTGTTTTACTCCGCATTCGCGCTCTCCCAAAGGGCAGGTTAGGGCTCAGTCCCTTCGAGATTATGTTTGGAAGGGCATGGCCTCTGAACGGTGCTCCGGTTCTGGCAGGGGAGTGGGAGATGGGGTGTGGTTTCTTATCTCAGTACATGTGCTCTCTGTCTGCTGTTCTTTCTTCTCTTCACAGGTACACCAAAGATTCACAGCCTCTTCCGCTGGATGCCCCGGTCCACTCCTTGCAGCCAGGCGATTCTGTGCTTGTTCGGACCTGGAAGGACGAGCCTCTCCAAGAGAAGTGGAAGGGACCCCACCCCGTCCTGCTTGTTTCCCACACGGCGGCAAAGGTTGAAGGACACAAGAACTGGATTCATCACTCTCGCCTAAAAGCAGTGCCCGCTCCTGAGCAATGGACCGTCCAGCCTGCTGAGAAAACTTCCCGCGACGATTTGGGACTCAGACTGTTGTTCAAGAGACAATAAGGTTTGCTGGGAATGCCCTGTGATCTCTCTGAACAGCCACAGCGCACTTCCCACAAGGACTTTGGGCATTGGTTTTATTGCTTTTTAGAAGGCCGGCCTAGCCTGTGGGCTTGGTCCGTTTATTTTCTGATTTGTTTATTGTTAATCATTTTTATTTTGTGGGCATTTGAAAAATTGTAATTACAGCATGAGTTTAGGTCCAGGGTCTGTCACACCATTACTTTTTGTCACAGGAGCAACCCTTCTGTTAGCTCCTTTTTCACCCGCAGCACATGCAGGATGGGGAGCAATCCCTGCAGACATGGCTACCAACACATATGAGGCCCTGAAAGTTGCCTTTGCCCGTGAGTTTAATCTCTCCAACGGTTGAATATGTGCCCAGATTCCCCACCATTCAGCAGGGCTGCCCTGGCGTGCCATTCCCCAAAATTGGTCTAATATCTGCCAGGAAATATCGGTAACTTCTTATAATATGCGGCAGCCTTTTATGTCGGGCAGGGTTGGAGGAAACCTGAGCCATAATTGTTCTCAGGAGTGCTTTTATAGTTTAACCAACTGCTCCTGGTGACCCTTTGGCAACTTCACACATAAACCTACCCCCATCAGACTTCGGGTTGTACCCCAAGGTCTGCTTTGTTTTAGGGAACCTTCTTCACCTAACGCACTCTGGTTTGCGGGTAATAGTTCCTGTCACTATTACTTATCCCCGACAACTAATGTTACCAGCCCCTTCCTCAACAGCACTGGCCAGGATACTGGAGAAGGGCTCCAGTACTGGCCCCCTCATATTGCTGCCCAGCGCCAGCAGGGGATTAATGGACTGGTTGCTAATGGTCAGGCATTTTTTATATGTGGCCGCAATGCCTATAAGTGACTCCCTCATGGGTGGCATGGAAGCTCCCTCAGGTCGCCCCAGGTACCTGAGAGCTACCATTGAGCCCATCGGTGAAGGAGACAGGTTTGGAATGATATTCATCCCTACGTATGGAGTGGGATGGCTAGCCCAACTCTACCAGAAACTTTCTGTATTCCTCACCCAGTTTGCCAATGACACCCTGGCCATAGAAAAAAGCATAAGCTCTGAGCTTTACCAACTCCGGTTATTAGCCCTGCAAAACCGCCAGGCCCTAGATTATGTTCTGGCCTCATGGGGCGGGGTCTGTGCCCTTATTGAGGAAAAAATGCTGTACCTATGTCCCAAAGTCTTCACAGGATATTAACAAGCACATCCTGTCAGCTGAACAGGCCTTTAACCAGTGGAAGGCCCAGAAAGGGGAACCCACTATTTTGATTCCCTCTGGGGTTGGCTATCTGGTCTGTGGGATCTAGGGGGAGGCATTGTTCACCTCCTGCTCACAGGTGTTGTAATATGTTTTGTTGCTCTTCTTTTGCTCGCTTGCTGTAAAGTGCTTTTACGCAAAATTTGTACCTCCCATTCCCCAGAAATTCCCTTTATACCCTCTCATTGATGACCCCGACTGCATGGAGCTTAATCACATTTTGTCCTTAGAATATGAGAAAACTCAGCCAAAGGTTTGGTGAGTGTTCTCAAAGGAGGGAGTTGTTGGTGTCTCGAGGCCTGAGTGAACCAAAGTTCTTCCATGTTGTGAACTTTAACCAACCTAAAATGCTAACAGCCAGAAAGCAAAAATGTGTAACTGTCAGCTCTTTAGCTAGCAGCTGCAGTACAGCTCGAACCAGCAAAAAGCGGTAGTGATAAAGGGGAGAAGGGGGGGGAAGTCTGCATGCGTCTGTGTCGTGAAGGCCAGAGATAAACATGCAGACGGGAAAGTTTCTAACAAGCTACAATTTATTGCCTAATGTATCTGCTGCAAGGGAAGGGAGGAAGGGAAAAAAGGAAAAAACCCAAGGCTAATACAGACAACTTGGAATATAAAAAGGGGAACTTGCTTGTATCGGTGCACTTGATTTGAAATACTGCTTCTCCTGGTGCCTATTTCGAGATCTCGAATAAACTTGGTTTGCTTCTCCACCCTGGTGTGTTAATTAGTGCGACGCACACCAGGCAACGAACCCCGCTGTTGCCCCCTCGGGCCCTCTGGGCCGGCAACACCATGGCACATGGGGGCTTGATGCTCCGATGGACACAGTTTTCCATAGCCCTGCAGAGCCACCCATGTGACTGGCACAGCCTCCATCCCTGACACAGAGGGTCGCTCAGGCCTGCATTGCCCTGCCCTCACCAGCCACGCTGCCAAGGAGTGAAGTTTTCCGCAGCCATTTTGGCTGCTATCTCCCATTACTCTCAGTGGGGCGGAAGCCAGCAAGATGGCTGCCATTTCCCTACAGGCTGTCTGCATGTGGCAGGGAAGTTGCCTGTAATGAAGAGAGCAGCCATCTCCGACTGTGTTCAGTGAGACCGAAGCCTCGCGTAGTAAAGTGACCACCTATGTTGGATGGAAGAAAGGGGGAAAAACCACAGGAGAATTAAGTTATGGGTGGTCACCATAAGGGCCAAATCAATGAAATAAGGGACAGTCCTATAAAATAAAGAATGGGTGGTCACCCTGATGCTCAGAGGCAAAATGTTTGGCACTCCATGAGGCTGGGCTTGGGGCTAGCCAGGATACTGTTAGGTCTCAGGGGGTGTGAGGAGCAGCAGAGCCCTGTAAAGGGAGGCTGGCGAGGCTAAGGGGTGGGGGCAGATTTAAGGGAAAGGGGGTAGGAGGCAGGAGCGGGACAGGAAAGGGGCCGGTGGTGCGGGTGAAAGGCTAGGGATGGGAGAGAGATGGAGGGGATCAGCTGGCATGTCCCCTACCCTGGAGGCATGGAGGGGCAGGAAAGCCCATGCGAGCAGCTGTGGGGAAGGACACATTTTTGCCTGCGTGTTAAGGCTGGATTTTGACCCTTCAGAGAGCGCACACACTTCAGGGGCACGGGGCTTCCCCCTAAAGCATCAACATCAGAAGGCCAATAGCCCCCCCAACATCCATAGATTTAGGAAACCTCATGACTTTTACACCCATCTCATGATTGGCTGGGGTTGGGGGGCCCTGGCTTCATGATTTTTGCACAGGGGGTCGGGGCTGGGAATAATGCACCAGTCACTTCAGACGTGGAGTTTCCTTGCAGGTGGTTGAGTCCCCCAGCTTGGCTAACCGGGGAAGCCCCGCCTCTCTCCACTTGCCTCCCAGGCCCTTCGATGTATTTGGAACAGTCGGGCCCGTTCTGCAAGAGTGCAGTGAAGAGCCAGCTGCTCGGGCCAAGGACTGCTTTGCTTACAAGCCAGTCTGGGTAAAACCTGCAGCTATGCTGTGAGCGCCCTGTGCGCGTCCATTGGTGCTGGGAACCGAGGAGGGGTGGGGAAGGAGGCAGGAAGGGAGGAGACGCTAAGCAGGTTTTGGGGGATTGCAGGGTGATGCAGAAGAGAGGTGAGCGATATTCCTTAGCTCATGGGCGACAGGTGCACCCCCTGCCCTGCCTCTGCTGCCCGAGGCCCTGTCCCCACTGTGCCACTTCTGCCCCCACCCCCCCGCTCTCTCTGGCCAGGGCCAGTAAAATCTGGAACCCCAACCGGTGCCTGGAGCAGCCTCAAAGCCCGGCTGGCCCCTGGAGCAGTCTGGAGGAGTCCTGAGCCCCAGCCGGCGACCTGATCCTTCATCCCGGGGTTGCAGCAGGGGACATTAGCAGAGGTTTGGGGAGACTTAGCCTCCCTCAGTCTTCATTACCTGCCACCCATGCCTTAGCTGAGGGGGTGGGGTGGGGGGAGAGCCCAATCTGCTCCGACAAGAGAGCAGACAGGAGGATTCCTGACTGGGGGGACTGAGGGACATCCTGCTGCCCCTCCCTGCATGCTGAGTGCTCTCCCTTTCCCCCTGCAAATCCCTCACTCTGACCTCCAGGAAGCCTCTCTGCGTCCATCCCGTTCGCAGCGAGAGCTCGGCTCCTCCTTGCACTGGGACCCTCGTCCGATGGACTGAGTGTGTCTGACACAGGGTCCTTTCTGCTCCCGCTGTCGTCAGTGGCAACCCCACCCGCTGCCCTGATTTCAGCAGGATCAGGCACTTGGGTAGTGGTGGAGAAAGTGGGGACTCCATTTCCTCGCATGCCAAGGTCACTGGGTACTCCCCCCAATTTCTCCCCTTTCCTCCCGCAGCAGGGAGTTGTGTAGGGTCTTGAAAACTCAGCCAGTCCCAGTGGACCTGCAGAAAAGTTTCTTGAAGCTGCCTGTGATGGGGTGTCCACCCCAGACAAGGCCTGAAGGGGTCAATTAGGTAATGACTCCTAGGCTGCGCCCGGAGGAAACCCAGGCACAGCTAGGGGCTAGTTGCTGATTGGGGGAGAAGCTGTCCGGCTCTCTGAAGGGAGGAAGTTGGTCGGCTGCAAGGAGGAAAGCAGCAGTCCTGCTCCCGGGTGCGAGGGGGAAGGGCAGGAAGCTGTGGGGACGGAGCCAGAGCCGTCTCGGTGTAAGGGGGCTGCTGGCCCCTCACGGAAACTGAGTGGGGCTGTTTAGCTGCCCTCTGCCAATACGGGGGAAGGGCCACGGAGAAATCAGAATCCTGAGACTGACAGTCCCTGGGGCCAATGGGGAGGGGCCAATACTCCAGGTCGGGCTGATTGACAGGGCAGGCAGGCCAATGAGGGAGTCAGGAGCCCGGGGTCCCGTCCTCCCTATGAGTGGGAGCTGCCAGAGCCAGGGCAGGGCTGAGCTAAGGGGAGAGCAGCCGCCAGAGCTGGAGCAGCCAGAGGGGCTGGAGTTGGGGAGCTGGAGCTGGAGCAGCCCGGGGGTGGGGAGCGCTGGAGCCGGAGCAGCCCGGAGGTGGGGGGCGCTGGAGCCAGAGCAGCCCGGGGGTGGGGGCACTTACACAGGGGAGGAGCAGTTAGGGCTGGGAGAGGAATACCCCATAGCTCTAGGTTAAGGGTCACTGGACGGGCACCCGGGGCAGAGGGCGGGCCGGGTTCCCCTTCCAGTCCCTGCTGGGGTGACACACTCGGGAGAACCCCTTGGGGCAGCGGGGGCCATCTGGAGCAGACTGCAGTGACACCTGGCAGGGGGCAGAACGTTAACAGGACGTGGTCGGGGGGCTCAGGGAGAGGGAAGCGCTGCTGCTCCCGGCGCGCCAGAGGCCAGAGCGTGACCCAGGGGCTCGACGGGCGGAGTAACCGCGGGAAGGGGCGTCCAAGCTAATTCCCCAGGTGAGCCAGAAGAAGGTGCCGCCGATGGGTGAGTAGTGCCGACCCCATCACGCCACCTCAGCTCTCCACTGTGCCCACAGAATGGCTCCTTTCCGGCTCTCACTGGCGACACATCCAGCCGCAAACAGCTGCTGGGAGGGGCCCCCAATCCTGGGCAGCCCCAGGGCAGGTGCCTGCTCACTGCCCGTGTTTGCTGTGGAACAGGATTGCGGCTGGAAGCAGGGCACCTGCTCTGCGTGTGAAGCAGCCCCCAGCCCGCTAAGAGCTTTCTTCTGTTTTGCCCCTTCCCCCACTCCCTGTGGATGTATGCCTCGTCCCCTCCAGCGCCCCCGACAGGGCAAACCTGCCACTTCCCACTCCTCTCTCACTCCCACCCGGCCTGCCCTGGCTGTCTGCCGATCCCTTCATCGCAGCACAGAGGGGCCCGTGATGTTTGGCCGTGGCTGGCCAATCGGCAGCGCTGGGGCAAGCGTCTTCCCCCGCACCTGATGGGGTCCCTGTGCCTGAGGGGTTGGAGCGCACAGGACCTCTGGGAGGGCTTTTGAACATGCCAGGTAAGGAGCATTTACCCACGCCCCTGCCCCACCCCTTTGTCCACCTCACCCACCTGGGAGCTTAGGGTCCTTTATGGTAATCTCTGGAGTGCCCAGCAGACCTCAAAGATACTCCCTTAGCTGTCTAAGCGTCTGTGGCTGCTTTTCAAAAGTGCTAGCAGTGTCCACTGAGCCCAATGGAGACTCTTCCTCACCCCACCTCCATTGAGAACAATAGAGGATTCCACCGCACCCCACTCCCCTGAGAATACTGCAGGCAGCTTGGACCCCAGATGAGAACAACGGGAGCTGCTGGGTGCTGAGCTATCTGATAAATCTGGACACTCATTTCCACCAAGTGAGCTTCTGAAACGCCAGCCTTGGCTCCTGCTCTATTAGTGACCGTCCTGGTGCTTTACTGTGAGCTCGACGTGCCCGTGGGGTCCTGTGGGGCTGCTCACCCCGATGCAATCGAAGGGCAGGGAAAGGAACATTCCAAGATGGTGTCATTGATTTATTTCTGTTTTCTCAGTTACTTCTATTGTAAATGAAATAAAAAACATAGCAGATCCCTGACAAGCTGGGGATGAAGGTGCCATGTAAATGTGAGTCATTGTCAGTGAGAGGTGCTGAAAGCAAAGATGGGAATCATGATATAGACACACTACAGGCACTCGGCTATACAAATACAAAAGCGCAACACTGCTGGAAGAAACTCCACACCTATTTGCTGCGTGGATGTTAGAAGGCAGCAGAGCTGGGAGGTAGGTTTGCTTAGAGACAAGGATGGTCGCACCGTCCCCTCTGAGTAGAAACAGCTGCTCAGTATCAGAAGCTAAACTCCCCTCTGCAGTGATGCTTAGAAACACTTGACAATGGCTGGGTAGCTGGTGGGCTGGGACCACTGTCCATTTTGCTGACCAGTATTGTCTGCTTGTGCTCCCCTGTCTGTCTGCTGGTTCCCTCCTGTTCTCTCATGTCACAGACTGTAGACTCGTTGAGGCCAGACACAATGGGGTCCTGCTCCATGTCTGGGTTTCTAGGCACTATCACAATACAGGTAGCTAATAATAATTCTAAGAAGCAGCAGCAGCATGTGCCGTGGTCTGAACTATTCAGGGGACCCAGAATCATTTGCAACATGAATGTCATTGTTACACAGGTGAGGAAAGTGACTCGCTTCACAAAGTGTGTCCAGGGAAGGGAAAGGATCACACATTTTCTCTACGTCTCCAGTCTCCTGCTCTGTTGCTGCCACCAGTGGATCTCCTCATGTACTGTGATGTTTCATTCTGTTGAATGAAGTCATGTATGTCCTCAGCCTCAGTGGTCTGGGAGCTCTGCTGGAATGCTCCTGCCACCTCTTCCAACCTTTTTTTCAGTTGTCGCCTCTCCAGGTAGTTGTCTGGAATGGCGAAACCTGCTCTGTATGTCTCAGCTGCCTCCCACAGTGACTTCTGCTTGTAGAAGAGGAAATCCCCCCAGTGAAGGGAGACTGCCTGCTGACACTTCTTGCTGAGGCTGGGCATTTCACTCATGAGATTGAGATAAATCTCTTCTTGATAGTGAGGTGTATTTTCTCCATACATTTCAGCTAAAGCCAGCTTTGAAAACACAGACACTGGATCTTTCTGCACAGCTTTTTTGAAGGCCTCAATAGCTGCTGCCACTATTTCTTCTCTTCTGCCTGATTTGGCCTCCTCCAGTTGTTTCTTATAGCAGACGCCAAGGTCATAGTGAAGGAGATGATAATTGGGGTTCAGAGCTATTGCTCGCTGTAGGATAGAAATTGCTTTTTCTAGGAATTCTGGTAGAAAGAACATGGCTGCATGTCTCAGGACCTCAGGGTCCAGGCTATTCTGGACAACATCTTCTAAGAGGGCTTCGGCTTGCTGTCTATCCGTCCTCTTAAGGATCTTGGCTAAATACACCTTAGCTTCATAGTTTTGCTGCTGTTCATGGATAATGGCGCCCAACTTCTCTCTGGCTTCATTCCAAGATACAGGATTGTATGAGTGAATCCATGATGCGAAGGCTGCAATTGCCGACCCAGCAAGAAATTCCCCATTTGCTTCGTCTTCTTTTAATGCCATTTGGAAACACTTTGTGGCTTCTCCGCCATTGCGGAAGCCTGCTGCCAGGAGAGACCAGCCTTTCTGTGCATGTATCTCAGGGATCTGAGCTGCATATGGAGAGCGGCTCTTCAGGGAGCTGCAGATATTTCTAACCTTGTCCAGGTAAAGCTCAACCAAATCATAGTGGGCCAAGTGATAATAGATCCAGGCGTAGTTTCCGTAAATGACCAGGACCTGCGGGGGGAAGTTATCTGGGTGATCTCTTTGCAGAATCTCCTCGGCTTCTCTAAGGCTTTGCAGAGCGTCTTCATATTGCCCTTGCAGGTGGCAGAGATAAGCCTGCATGGCAAGGAGCGTAGGCTGGTTCTGGTAGTGAGTGTGGGCAATCCTGAGAGCCAGAGTTTGGAGGATGTGAGCTGCATCTACCTTGTCTCTGATTTCAAAGTTCCAGGTGAAGTGGCACTGGAGGGCCTGCAGCTTCTCCTTCAGACGCAGGGGGCTGCAAAGAGAGGGGGAAATGAGACTCCATCTGGGCTGAATGAATTTCCACGGCACCCTACAATCATCCTCACCACCATGACAGGGAGCGACACTGCCCCCCACCTCCAGTGAGTACCCCCGCTGCAGGTACCCCCTCCAGCCCCCCGCCACTGTACCCCCCCGCTTCCCTCCCCCTCCCCACCCGGCAGTGTCCTCTTTCTGGGAACAAGCACCGCACTGAACAATAGAACAACCCCCCCCCCCCGCGCCTTGCTAGACACACCGACCCCCCCCCACTCCCCCCTCCAAGCTGTCCCCGCTCTCTGGTCTGGGGTCGAGCCCTGCGCTGGGGGTGGGGGAGGGGTTACGTGGTCTCAGTCCAGGCTGAGCGTTCACAAGAGCCCCCCCCCCGTTCTGCAAACAGCTGGTTCCCCTCCCTGCAGCCTCCCCCGCGCTGTAGCTAAGGGCTCCTGCTCCTGCTGCTGCCTTTTCTCTCTGCATCTCCCGGGCTGGTCCCGTCCCGCCCCCCGGCTGCCCCTTGGCTCCAGCTCCCCGGGGACCGGAGTTAATCCCCCCCCCGCGGGTTTGTGCGGAGGGGAGCCGGAGTTAAGGCCAGTGACTAGTCTGGTCACAGCCACAGGGAGAGGGGGCGGGGCGGGGGCGGGGCTCTCTCGCGGCTCCTGGGTTGATGCGGAGTGAAGCCGGAGTGACAGCTGGCCCGAGCGGGGAGTTCTCCGGAAAGTGGCGGCCAGGTGAGCCCGCAGGGTGAGGTGTAAACAGTGACCTGCTCTAGCCCTGTGAGTCACCAGCCTGGAGCGTCAACGGGATGCAAAATTACCCCAGATTCACCCCGCCCCGTAGGTCTAAACGCCGGAGATTCACAGCCCCAGAAACGCGCAGAGGGGGTGGGAAGGTGTCTGGACTGAGCCCTTGCTGGAAATGCCCCCCGCCCACGACCCCAAAGCTCCTACCTCATTGCGCTCCGCTGAGTCCCCAGCCCAGCCAGGGGGGTGACGGCTCCTTTCACTGCACTGGTTTCCTACCCAAGCTGGAGAAGTGCCCGGTTCTGGGAGAGACCCGAGTTCTGTCGGGGGCCAGAACGGACTGTGTCTGCTGGGACCCGCCTGCCCCTTTATAGCCAGCCTGGGCTGCGAGCCGGGGAGCCCCCCGGGCTGGCTGGGGAACTGCATTGCCACAGAAAGCGAGAGAGAGCCGGAGAAAAGGAAACTGAAACTTAACTTTCACTTCCACTTGTCATCTGCAGCCTGCACTCTGCCTGAACTGCTATCTGCAGCCCCATGGGTGATATGGGACTAGTTACGGTGTGTGTGTGTGTGTGTCTATGCACACACACGTTTGCACATGTACAATCCTGCCCTGGGTTTCCCAGCACACAGATGGGGTCACTCACCATTACCGCACCCCACAGCGCCACAGCCCCGGGCAGTGAACAGGTCGGCCGTGTCCCGGCCTCCGGCCAGCCCTTCCCCGCCACCTTGGGGTGTTCGTGTCGCCCGGGTGGGAACAGCCTGCGCTGCCCTGAGCACAGGGGCTGCGGCTGTGTGCAGAGGATGGGGCCCATAGCACAGAGGAGCTCTCCCTCGGTCACTTCAAGGTGCCTGCACAGGGCAGTGGGCAGCCCGGCCTCGTGCTACACACGGGGACTGTGCGGCACAGCTGGCAGCCTGCCCCCGCCCCTGCCCCTGGCACGGGGCACTTAGCAGTGAGGAGCAGAGGGAAATGACTGGGGCAGGGCAATTAGGAAAATGTGAGCGCTTTGTACCTGCTCCCCCAGGTCTCCTCCCCCTCCCCGAACCCTCCCCCAGCTTTACCCCTGCAGGGGGCGATTTTCAGAGGTGCCCCCCTGATTTAGACGCCCAGGCCCCATTGGCTGCCAGCGTGATCCATGCTCCTCAATCACTTCGGTGCTTTTGAAAATGCCTCCCCCACATAAAAATGAAACCCTCTGAAGTGAGGAAATTATAGTCAGGCTCCCTGTGCAGCCTCATCTCTGCCCTTTGCACTGATGCAGGCAGGTGCACTCTTCAATTACACGATCGCGTTCTATCTCCGTGGGGCCCTGCCTGGTTCACTGCGCTGTGGGGACAGTGGGGTCTCTTCTGCTCAGTCCTATGTAGGTTCTTATCCTCTGCCTCTCCCTGCAGTGTCTGGGCCCTGTCCGGCTGTGCATTAACCACCATGACTAACACCTGGTATGTGCTTGGGTTCCCCTCTCCCCAGAGGGAGAACTAAGAGTCTTGTTTCCATAGGGTTTTTTAAAGATACATTTTGTTTTGTTTGAAGGTGGGGGGTGTGAGGGGGGACGGCCGCTGGCTAGTTGCAATTTCCTTCTGATGAATAGGGAGGAGCTGGCTGTGAATCTGAAGGTGGAAGGCAACTTGGGGGAAAGTGAGGACAGAGTTGTGATCCTAGGGGAAGGAAGGAGGGGGAGCAGCAGCATAAAGACAATACACTTAAAAAGCCGATTTCAACAAACTCGGGGAATCGTTTGCCTGGTTCTCTGCCCTCAATCAGTGGGGGAAGGGGGGACTGTCCCATCATTGAGGGGTGAGGGGGAACAGCCAGCACCCTAGGGCCACATCTAGAGCAATTTATTTAAAGGGGAAGCAAAGCCGCGATTTCTTTTTGTTGGGGGGTGTCAGTGCCTGAGGCCTGGGCGTGCGAGGGTTAACGGGCCCTGACCAGCTCCCAGCTGAGCCCCTTGCTGGAGATGCACAAAACGCTCCTTAAAGGCACAAATCCCATCATGTCCCGTGTGCTCCCCAGCCGGGGTCACGCGAGGCTCTCAGAGCAGCCTGAGGCCTTGCTGGCTGGCAGGGCCGTCCTTAGGATTTATGGTGCCCTAGACAGGATTATCAAACTGGTGCCCCGTGCCTGTCTTGCTCTTAGCAACACAAACATAAGCTTACACTGTTGGAAAACTTGCCACATGCATATTATTAAAACCAGTTTAACTTAATTAAGCACACTGTAATGCTGATGCACTAGCACTAAAGAAGTAGCACTATAGAAAAAATTCTGATTTGACAGAATGATGCAAATAATGCAATTTTTTAAATTTGTCAACATTTTATTGGAAATTTATATGACGAGGTATTGAAACAAGGATTAGTTTTTAATTAAAAGCAATCTTTCTGGCTTTTTTGGCTGCAAAATCAGTAATAATGTCATCGTATGACAAAGACAAAGTGTTGTCTTGTTTGATTGCAAGAATAGCAAGACCAGTCAAGTGTTCCTGACTCCTTGTAGAACGGAGATAGTTTTTAATGAGCTTTAGTTTTGAGAAACACCGTTCTCCTGATGCTAATGTTACAGGAATTGTCAGTAGAATACGAGTGGCAATGTACACATTAGGATATATGTCAACAGCAGTGGGTGCTGAGTGGGGCCGGCGGCCGGGACCCTGGGTGGCAATGGGGCAGCAGCCAGAACCCCAGAGCAGCGGCGGGCTGAGCCGCTCAGCCCGCCGCTGCATGCCATCGAAAATCAGCTCGTGTGGCACCTTTGGCACGTGTGCCATAGGTTGCCGACCCCTGCTCTATACATTAGTAAGGAGATGAGCATATTACAGTTGTTGGAGGGCTCTATTTAGGAGTAATAGGGCTTTAGGAAAGTCAATCAACATTTTTTGTTTCTCTGATGAAAACTGTCCCACTCCCTTCCCCATACCAAACTTGTCACAAATAATTGTCAACAACTTAATTTTCTGTTTTTGGCTAAGATATTGATTTTTTTTTAAATTGAAATTTAATTCAGGATTGTTAGCAAGCTCTTTTGGCAAACAAAGTTGTTAAATGACAATCTAAATGGCAACTCAGTACTGCTTTCATGCTTGGCTCACCCCCCAGCCTGCTGGTCCAACAGCTGCAGTAGAGGAGGAGATAGGTGGAAAACTGCAGGACCCCAAAATCCACCTCTTGGGGTGCAGAGTGGCAACAGCAAACCCTCATCTCTGATCACACGCCAATGGGCACCACCGCCAGCGCAACGACCATGGTGAAGTTAGCACAGCATCTCATCTCAGGGATGGAGCACCCATGGTGCCACAGCAGCTCATCCTGCCCTGTGCAGCTCCCCCTGGAAGAGATGGATCGCTGCCAGCCCGGGGGAGAGACGCGCTCCCCAGCAAGGGTGACCAGATAGCAAATGTGAAACATTGGGACGGGGGTGGGGGAGAATAGGAGCCTATATAAGAAAAAGACCCAAAAATCGGGACTGTCCCTATAAAATCGGGACATCTGGTCACCCTACAGGTAAGTTCCTTCCCCCACCCCTTCCCAGAGACCCCAGCAGCCAATCCCCTCCCTCAGACTGTGCTGCATTCGGCTCTCTCTAGGACCCAGCAGCCCTGCTCTTACATGCTCTACTGCTTTCCATCTGTCCGGGCTCCCGGCAGAGCGGTGCCCCCAGACCTAGTGGTGCCCTAGGCGGCTGCCTGTTCTGCCTATGGCTAAGGACGGCCCTGCTGGCTGGGCGCATTCGCCCCAGAGTGAGGCAGGCCGGCAGGGGACGTGGGCTCACCACGGCCTGCTGCATTTCCCAGCCCGGCTCTTTCTGTTTCCCCGCGGTCCCTTTAGGTTTCATTTCTCTGAGTTTCAGCTTCCTGATCCACTGCAAGAAGAGCTGGCAGGAGCCCAGGCTGGGGAAGGGGGGGGAGCAGCAGAGACGTCACCCCCCTCCCCTCTGTGAACTCCCCCCGCCCCCTGTGAATTCTCACCACTCACACGCATGCTCCCCCCCCCCCACACTGCTGTGGTGGGGCTGACCCTGGCTCTGAGGGGCCCTGCAGAGGGTTGCAGGGGTTTGGGGGGATAGAGGCAGGGCTGCGTCTGCCCCTCATGCCTGGTCTCTGCAGGCTCCTGCAGGGTTCAGTCACTGGGGGCCTGGCTGGTGGGAGGGAGCCGCGTTCCCCACAGGCCTGTTAACCCTCCGAACCCCTCCCTGTTGGCAGCGCCCAGGGGTTATGTAAGCAGGGAGTGAACGAGCTCTCCCCTGACATCTAGTGATGGGCTGCGGGAAAAGACTCCTGTGTTTACATGAGACAGAAAAGGTTGTTACAAGGGGGAGGGAGAACATTTTTTTTTCTTACCTCCGCAGACAGGACAAGAAGCAATGGGCTTAAATTGCAGCAAGGGAGGTTTAGGCTGGACATGAGGAAAAACTTCCTGTCAGGGTGGTTAAGCACTGGAATAAATTGCCCAGGGAGGTTGTGGAATCCCTGTCGTTGGAGATTTTTAAGAGCAGGTTGGACAAACACCTGTCAGGGATGAGCTAGGTCAGTGCTTCTCAAGCTACCTGATGTGGGGGAGCGGCAATTTTTTTCCCAATGTGCCAGAGACCGGTGCCATATTATTATCCTATTTGACGCTCTTATGAGGAAACTCGCCACGGACCGGCAGCCGATGACTCGTGGACCGGCACTGGTCTGCGGACCCCCACTTTGAGAAGCACTGGTCTAGATAATACTTAGTCCTGCCCTGAGTGCAGGGGACTGGACTAGAGACCTCTCGAGGTCCCTTCTAGTTCTCTGATCCTATGAACTCACCTTTGTCCTGATATCCAGCAGACAGAGCTGCGGTGCCAAAGGAAAACTGTTGGCTGCTGGTGCTGGGTTACAAGTCACTTTTCTACTGAGTGCAGGGGACTGACAGATTGTTACCATGTTAAGTGAGTAAAGGGCAGCAGAAGTGGGCTTAGCCTGTCCTGGCGCAGGCCGTCACCCTCCAGTGAAGGGCACTCGTGAAGCAGGGTGTAGGCAGCACCTCTGGAGAAACGTGGTGCTGGAGCAGCTCTTGTCAGTGGGGGCAGCTGAGGCATTGGGTCACCAGGGCACTCTCCTGTGCAGCTCCCCACTCCTGCCTGGCCGGGGCACGGGGAGCCTGGGACTCCACACGCCACAGGTGAGGTCCCAGCCCACCTTCCCCAGGCTGGGCTTTTGCTGAAGGGCTGCACTCGCTCTTTACAGATGCTGTAGCTACTGCTGCAGCTCAACAGGTGTGGGCTGTTGCAGGGCTTGGCAGCTTCCTGGCATGGTGAGGAGCTCGTGCCCAGAGCACAAGAACGGGAGCAAAGTCTGGGTCGAATAGTTGTTCAGACATCCACCTTTTACCAAAAAGCCAAAGAAACAACAAAAAAGACAAGAACATTCAAAGCACCTTATTTGTGTTTCTATTGCATTTGAGTCCAGTAAACAATAGAGACTCCTGTACGTTATTTTTATTATTGAGTCTGCAAAATACAAACCCTACATTGAAATAAATTGCAATTGCTTGGACGTGTCTATGTGCATATTGGTTTGTTTTTCCTAAAGTTAATGAAGTCTTTTAGAAAAAATTGTCAGCCCAGCAGGATCCAAGTGTGGAGGAGTTTAGTGTGGGAGGATCCAGCTGTGGGGCAAGAGAGTTTTGTGTGGGGCCGTCTGGGTGTGGGTGGCTCAGTGGGGGATCTGGATGCACAGGGGCTCATTGGTGGGTTCCAGGCGCAGGGTTAATGGGACTCTACGGGTTGGTCAGGGGGTCAGCAGAGGGGGCTGGGTGTGGGAGGCTCAGCGGTGGGGGGCTGGGTGCAGGGGAGGGGGGGCTCGTCAGGAGGGGATCCAGGTGCAGCTGGTTGGGGCTCAGTGGGGTGGGTATCCGGGGGGCTCGTTCGGGTGAGGTGCAGAGGAGCTGGGGCTCATTGCCGGGCTCCTGCTGCCCCCCCCCGCTTCCCCTCCCCTCCCCTGTGTGCCATCCCACCTCACCTCTGTTTGGGGGCAAAAACCCCTAATTACACCCCTCCCCAGCAACTCCTCCTCCCCACATGGCTTCCAACTGTTTCCTCATCACTTTCTGCAGGGAAGCAAAGAGAGTGTGTGTGTGTGTGTGTGTGTGTGTGTGTGTGTGTGTGTGTGTGTGTGTGAGAGAGAGAGAGAGAGAGAGAGAGAGAGAGAGTGTGAGGGGGGTGGGGAAGGGGACGGGGGCATGTTTTCTGCACACACAGTGGTGCAGAATTCCCCCAGGAGTGGTAACATAACCCCGTCACTGTCCAACACTGACCAGCTGGAAACAAGGCCCAGAGGGTGGCATTCAGGGACCTCACACTGCTTAGTACCCTGGCAAATGCATTATAAAATTCAGACCAGAGGAAAAGAAAATTAAAACGGGGCCAGGAGCATTGAAATGTAAAGTGCAAAGCAAGGCTTTTATCTTCACAACATCCCTTCTTCCCTTTCTTTTTCGCTCAGGAGATTTTAAAAGGTCCCCTGCTCCCTTGTTTGATGGTCTCTGCGGTGGGATGGTCATCGTTGCCCTTTTGGGGAAGAGGTAGTTAGTTACAATGGGTTGGAGCCGGCGTTGCTGTTGCTGTTAAAGTTTCAAATCCCAAGTGGTATTTGGGCTTCAGCCAAAGCCCATGAAGGTGGTGATGTCATCTGGGTCAGTCTTTCAGGCCTGGTCTGCTGAGGACATCTCTGAGGATCAGGATAACGAAGGCCCCGGGATCCCAGGAGACAGTGGGGTTGGCTCCTCTAGCCAATTTCCCCCCCTGTGTTTCTTTAAGGACCCAGGAAAGGAAGTGGTGGGTGGAACAGCCCATCCCCTTATTATTCTGTCCACCAATTAGGCCTGATTGGTGTAGGTGTGTGTGGCCGTCCCTTGCTGTCAATCTCCGAGGGAGGCCACACCTCTTTGCCCTCACGAATCCTAGAAGGGCAGTCTGTAAAAGGGGGGAGTTAGCAGTCTCTAGAGCTCAAGCCCCCTGGGCTGGGCCAAGCCGCAATCGGTCTCCAGGACTGAAACCCTCAGACAGGGCAGAGCAATGAATAGTTCAGGCGCCCAGGCCCTCAGGCAGCGCAGGCACCAACCAGTCTAAAGCTCCAACATACGAACAGCCAGACTGGGTCAGACCAAAGGTCCATCTAGCCCAGTATCCTGTCTTCCGACAGTGGCCAATGCCAGGTGCCCCAGAGGGAATGAACAGAACAGGAAATCATCAAGTGATCCATCCCCTGTCGCCCATTCCCAGCTTCTGGCAAACAGATGCTAAGGACACCATCTCTGCCCACCCTGGCTAATAGCCATTGATGGACCTATCCTCCATGAATTTATCTAGTTCTTTTTTGAACCCTGTTATAGTCTTGGCCTTCACACCATCCTCTGGCAAAGAGTTCCACAGGTTGACTGTGCGTTGTGTGAAGAAATACTTCCTTTGTTTGATTTAAACCTGCTGCCTATTAATTTCATTTGGTGATCCCTAGTTCTTGTGTAACCCTTCTGCCAGGTGAAGCCAGCAACAACCAGTGCTGGGTTCAAAATCTAGGGGTTCCTTTCCATCAATACAATACAGAACTGGCTCAAGCCCCCACCCAGTAACCTGGGAAAATTACACCCCTGGGCATCTCTGTGAGGCAATACTTCTCCACTCGCAAGCACAGAGTCTGAGCGCAGAAAAGAAACTTTTAATAAAAGGAGGGAAGTAACTGTGGCAGAGCTCTGACCTTGCTCCCGTGGGTCCTGCGCTTCTAGGCGGTTTACGCTAGCCTCAGTGGCTCACTGTGACCCTCCACGTAGCCCTTCTCTCTCTGGGGCCAGGGTCACAGTCTACTGAGCCCTTTTCATCATAGGCCTGCAAGGAGGTTGGTGAGAGAACTCCCACAGTCTCTGTTCAGCCTCCTGTCCTGACAGGGACCTGACTTCCCCTTCCATGAGCTGTTCCTGTAGTGGTGGGTTGGGGGGAACCCGGGCCCGCCCTCTACTCCGGGTTCCAGCCCAGAGACCCTAATGGTAACAGTTGTTGGCAGCCAACCTTTCACTGCCAGAGTTGCTACATTTCCCTGGGCCACTTCCCCACAGCTCTCCTGCTTCTCCCTTCTTCAGGCTTACCTTAGGGCTCCTTTAACGATGGTTTTAGGGTGTCTTCAGTAACCAGCCCTTCAGCCGCACTTCCTCTCCTCTGGCTCCCTGACTCCCCTGCCTGACTGGAGTGAGCCCTTTTTATAGTATCAGCAGGGCCTTAATTAGAGTCAGGTGGTCACATTAACTGAATGGCCTCACCTGACTCTTTACAGGTTAATTAGAGTCAGGTGTTCTCATTAGCCTGGAGCAGCCCCTGCTCTGGTCAGTCAGGGAACAGAAAACTGTTAATCCAGTGGCCAGTATATCTGCCTTCTGCTATTCTGCTGTACCCAACTAGCTTGGGTCTATCACATAACTCAGCATTAATTTGGGAAAACACCACTAACTGGTGTGGAAATAGAGATGGAAATGAAGGGGATTTCAATGCAAATAGTGTAGTTTGTGAGCAAGAGTCAGGGTAGCTGTAATCCTAACAACGCGGGATTTGTAGAAGCGAGGATTGTGTGAGGCGGGTGGGAAAGAACTGTGAGAGAAGTTGTTGCGACCTTGTGTTAGATAAGTGTGGAATGTAGGCTAGAGTCTAAATTAGTAAGAAAAATAAGATATCAGGATGACCAATGTATAAACAAAATGCAACTGTTGTCTGTAACAAAAGGTATAAATGCTTGCTGTAATTGTTTACCTGGAGAGAGACCTGTTCTGCTCTCTCCCTCCATGCAATTGCTAGAGATATAATGTATCTGACTTGCTGCATCCAACCTGAGAGTGAGAACTGTGTTTTTCTCTGACACAGGGTTCATAAACATAAACCCCTGAGCAAAAGACCGACCCCAAGTAAGCTGGCAGTGTCCTTTTCCCCTCGGGTGCTTAAGTCCAGCAACCCAAAAGTCCCTTTAATGTGTCTGTCCCTTCTCTGCACCCCACTCACAGTTGCTGTCCTTGGTCAGTGCAGACCCAGAGTTCAAAGGTGCATCTGCAGAGTTCACCTCCCACCCTGGGTGGAGGTAAGGAGACACCTTACTTGCTCTGCTGCTCAGGCACTTGTCCACCACCCCTCTCCACCAGCTGCCCTACTGGCCACTTGCTCTGCTCACTGTCTCACCAGCCAGTCGTTTGCCAGCCATCAGTCACCTTCTGCTGCCACAAGCCTCTCTGCTGTAACCTCTGCATATCCATCTCTTTGTGATTTTCAGCTCTTTGCAGGACGTGCAGAGACAGTACCCCATCTTAAGTGATTTCAGCTCTCAGTGATGGAGCATTTAAAATAACAAAAAAGGCTCCTAATGAAGCCTATTTAGCTCTTTCTTTGAACAGTGGGGAGAAACAGGTCAAACCAGCCTACAGACAGTCCATACATCTCCTAACTAGAACATCTGTCACATCCCTCTTATGTTCACAGGCTCTGGCATTCAAGCTCCTGGCTTAAGAAGGTCCTTTCAGCTGAAGCTGACCCCCCCCTCATTTGGGACAGGTTAAGCACAGTCATGCTTCCTTGTAGTCCTACAATACTTACAACATTTCGGCAACAGCATTTCTCTACTCCTGCATTCAGTAATAAAGTGATTTGTACCTAACACCAGCCAAAATTGATTACTTTGACACCACTTTATCTGCTGAATATCTAAGCAGGGCAGGAGCAAACTGTATTTGCATAAACACACCCAAGGTCTCTCCCCCTCCTAGGTAGCTATCAGGAAAACATTCATTCAGATCCTGTACATGCCAAAGTCACCACTGGGTACCCCCCTCTCATTTCCCCCTTTTCCTTTCACAGCAGGGGCTGTGTGTGTTGTGTAGGGTCTTGGAAACTCAGCCACTCACAGTGGATCAGCAGACAAGTTTCTTGAAGCAAACTGAGTGGGGTTGTTTGGTTGTCCTCTCCCAATACCAGGGAAGGGCCGTGAAGAAATCAGAATACTGAGACTGACAGTCCCTGGGGCCAATGGGGAGAGGCCAATGCTCCAGGTCAGCCCGATTGACAGGGCGGCCAGGTCAATGAGAGAGTCAGTAGCCCAGGGACCCGTCCTTTGTGTCAGCTGGAGCTGCCTGAGCCAGTGCAGGACTGAGCTAAGGTTCCACCCACCAGGGGGCATCTGGCCATCCCTCAGTGTCAGTATCTGAGGGATGCTACAGCTCTTTGCTACAATTTCCAACACACCAATTTTGGTTCATTGGTTTCCGGTCCCACATTTTCTTTTTTATCAGGCATGATCTGAACACAGTCCTTGAGTTATATCCAGAGGGTCTTTTGGTTTGGATTAATTCAGTCTGTCTTCCTTTTGAACCTTTTCCCATCTCACACTTATTAATGTTTCCCTCCTGTCTGGTGATTTGAAGTTACAGAGGAAACACTTAATTACCTTATCACACAGGGTACGGATATGATAAGTGAGATCAAAGCAAGCAGCAATTTACAAGTGTAACCCTTCTGCCCCTCTGAGTTGGCAGCAACAAGGGCCAGGTTCAGTATCCAGGGGTTCCGTTTCAATAACACAATGCAAAACCGGCTCGAGCCCCCACCCAGTGACATGGGACAATTACATACCCCCCCCCCCGGGCGCCTCTAGGAGGCAATACTACCCCTCTCGCAAGCACGGAATCTGAGTGTAGCAAAATCCTTTTAATAAAGGAGGGAAACAATGCGGCATTACGTTGGGGAAACACCACAAACCGGATTATAACACAAACCATAAGCAAGAAAAACCCACCTCCAGGTACGTTTGGCAATGTCCTTTCCCCCTTAGGGTCTCAAGTCCAATCACCCCAGAGTCCAACAACCCGAAAGTCTCTGGTCATTGCCACTCCAGAGTTCAAAAGTTTATCTGCAGAGTTTTACCCCCCAGCCTGGAAATGGGGCAGGGGCGCACACAGGGTGTTAAGGGGCACCTTACGTGGGCCAGGGCCAACTCCTCCGCTTAGCTCTTTTTAGTGATTTCAGCTCTTAGTGATTTCAGCTTGTAGTAGGGGAGCCCCAGTGGTGGTGCACTACTGGCCCAATGTGAATTCAGCTCAGCAGTCTCTAGATGGACTCCTAATGGAATCAAAATTAGCTCTGCTCTTCAACAGTGGAGAGAGGAGGCTGTACAATGGGTGTTCCAGGCCCTCAAACGGGGGGGCCATACCATAGGGTACACACACCAATCTCCAACCTCTCTCATTTTACTGGGTTTTGGCACCCATGTCCCTTGTCTAGCAAGTGCTACTTAATTGATGGTAAGACTCTTTGTCATAATGCAGTCTCATAGTTACTCATTCACATAATCAGAGTGACACCACTTTATTCCTCCTGCCCCAATAACAAAGAAATTGGGGATCCCAAAGCTGTCAAAATAACCATCCCAGGCTGCTGTGGGCTATACTGGGTGGGGTGGGGGGTGCCAATGCAAATAACTGAAATGCCAATGCAATACCTGAAATTCCTTTCCACACTCCCCATAATTTACCACCAGATGTCAGGGTAGAGCTCATCCTGACTCTGCTTACACAAGCGTTTCACAGAGTCATAGAATCATACAATATCAGGGTTGGAAGTGATCTCAGGAGGTCATCTAGTCCAACCCCCTGCTCAAAGCAGGACCAATCCCCAACTAAATCATCCCAGCCAGGGCTTTGTCGAGCCTGACCTTAAAAACCTCTAAAGAAGGAGAGTCCTCCACCTCCCTAGGGAACCCATTCCAGTTCTTCACCACCCTCCTAGTGAAAGTTTTTCCTGATATCCAACCTAAACCTCCTCCACTGCAACTTGAGACCATTACTCCTTGTTCTGTCATCCTCAGGTACCACTGAGAACAGTCTAGATCCATCCTCTTTAGAACCCCCTTTCAGGTAGTTGAAAGCAGCTATCAAATCCCACCTCATTCTTCTCTTCTGCAGACTAAACAATCCCAGTTCCCTCAGCCTCTCCTCATAAGTCATGTGCTCCAGCCCCCTAATCATTTTTGTTGCCCTCCGCTGGACTCTTTCCAATTTTTCCACATCCTTCTTGTAGTGTGGGTCCAAAACTGGACACAGTACTCCAGATGAGGCCTCACCAATGTTGAATAGAGGGGAATGATCACGTCCCTTGATCTGCTGGTAATGCCCCTACTTATACAGCCCAAAATGCCATTAGCCTTCTTGGCAACAAGGGCACACTGTTGACTCATATCCAGCTTCTCATCCACTGTAACCTCTAGGTCCTTTTCTGCAGAACTGCTTCCTAGCCATTCGGTCCCTAGTCTGTAAGAGTGAATGGGATTCTTCCGTCCTAAGTGCAGGACTCTGCACTTGTCCTTGTTGAACCTCATCAGGTTTCTTTTGGCCCAATCATCTAATTTGTCTAGATCCCTCTGTATCCTATCCCTACCCTCCAGCGTATCTACCACTCCTCCCAGTTTAGTGTAATCTGCAAACTTGCTGAGAGTGCAGTCCACACCATCCTCCAGATCATTAATGAAGATCGTGAACAAAACCGGCCCCAGGACCAATCCTTGGGGCACTCCACTTGAAACTGGCTGCCAACTAGACATGGAGCCATTGATCACTACCCTCTGAGCCCGACGATCTAGCCAGCTTTCTATCCACCTTGTAGTCCATTCATCCAGCTCATACTTCTTTAACTTGCTGGCAAGAATACTGTGGGAGATCGTGTCAAAAGCTTTGCTAAAGTCAAGGAATAACACACCCACTGCATTCCTCTAGTCCTCATCCCAGATCTCCTAGAAACAGAAGAGCCCAGAAGGTGCTATCGCTGTAATTCCATTGAGCACCTGAGGAGTAAATGCCCTGGGCTGGGTGGGAACAGACAGCAAGCAACTCATGGAAATGCTGCTACCGTGAGCACAGAGGCACCTCAGGCAATTACCACTGATCATACTGGGTTTGTAAAAGTAGCCTCTGCTCAGCCAGGCATGAAGCACATAAAGGCTGTCAAAATTAATGGCAGAGAACACCTTGGGTTGGAAGACACACAGGGGCAGAAATATCTGTGGTTAGGAAGAGTGTTGTACAGGAAAGTGACATACTACCAGGACAGATGACCAAGCTTTTATTAGTGGGAGGTTACATAATCCTTGTGCCTCTTCCTAAATTGCACATAGGAACTGAAGATTTGGAAGCTGTATTATCTGTGGCAGTGGTAAATGCTAACCCAATTGCCTTATGACTGGGGGATGATCTCTTCTGTGTAGCTCGGGCTGTCAAAGAGAAATTTTATACTGAAACCCCAGAGGAAAAGCGTAAAGTCTCAGGTACCGCGGAAGGAATGGGAAAGTGTCTCCTTAATTCCTCTGCAGCAGTGGGAAACTGGGTGCTTCCAGGGGTGGTTGAGACCAGCTCCCACCCTGTAGCTAAAGGCAGCCTCTCCTCGGAGAGGGAGGGGAGTGTGCTGCCTGTCTGTGAGAAAACTGTCCAGGTTGCTGGCTGCCGGCAGGTTGCAGCTAAGCCAAGGACAGACCTCACTCCAGTGTGCACAGGGAGATGTGTCCTAGAATGAAGCCCAGAGGAGGGTGATGGAATTGTAGAGACCACTGAGGTGGGTGAGGGCTCCAGGGACTCTGTAACTGGAGGCAAACCCAACTCTGAGAGGGAGGAGGGTGGTAGTGCCGGCCAGTGGAAGAACTGTTCAGGCTGTTAGCTGTGAGACTTGGACAGGGGATAGACCCCACTCTAGAGAGCAGTGGTGTGTGTCTTAGAGGGGTGCCCAGAGGACGAAGCTGAGAGAGAATTAGTGGGGGTACAGGAATATCTCCTCACTGGTTACAGGAGGGTGGGGGTTGCCCAGGACGGAGATGCTGGGTCAGCTTCTGTGCTGGCAGGCACCCACCCTGCGGCTCAGCTTTTGAGAGGGAGCTGTGTATCTGACCTCCCGGAGGGGAGCAGTCACACAACTAACGTCTCAGGGATAGAGAGAAGGGTAACACAGGGTACCCCAATCCAGGTCCCACTTTTTCAGGCTGCGGTTCCTGGCGTATTTGTGGAAACTAACTCTGTCTCTTTAAGACAGGATGCAGCCCGTACTGAAGAATTGATTGTCTGTGAAAATGCTAATGACCCACCTGAGGAAGGGGAAGAGGGAGCAATTTCCCAGGTGGGTCAGGTACAGGTGTAACAATGCGGCCTCTGGCAGGACACAACGGAGAGTATCAATTCAGGACAAATTGCTTAGAGCAGGGCCCTCACAGCCCAAAGCTGGGTGTGCTTTATTACTAAGGCAAACCAAGCCACCCAAACAGAGAACACTTTGGTTTTACCCCATTGGCTAACCATAAGTCACACAAGCAATTCTCTTAAATGCAGTTTCCCAGTATCACCATTCACACCACTCCTTATGGGGATGACTGGCTATGAAAACCAACACCCCCGTAAAAGAAAAAAGGTTCTCCCGATCCCAAAGAATCAAGCCCCAATATGAATAAATCCAGGCTAACAGCCTGAACCAAGCCCCAATATACCAGTCAGATCTTACCCACAAATCACACTGTTGCCAATCCTTTAGATTAGAACCTAAAATCTAAAGGTTTATTCATAAAAGGAAAAAGATAGAGACGAGAGCTAGAATTGGTTAAATGGAATCAATTCCATCCAGTAATGGCAAAGTTCTTGGTTCAGGCTTGTAGCAGTGATGGAATAAACTGCAGGTTCAAATCAAGTCTCTGGAACATCCCCCGCTGGGATGGGTCATCAGTCCTTTGTTCAGAGCTTCCGTTTGTAGCAAAGTCCCTCCAGAGGTAAGAAACAGAACTGAAGACAAAATGGAGGGGATTCCAGGGCCTTTTAAAGGCAACAAAGAATCCTGTGGCACCTTATAGACTAACAGACGTTTTGCAGCATGAGCTTTCGTGGGTGAATACCCACTTCTTCGGATGCAAGTCTTTTATATACTTTTTTATACTCTGCCATGTGGCCTTTTATATACTCTGCCATGTGGAAGGACACCCCTTTGTTCTTACTGTGAAAAATCACAGCAGCAAGATGGAGCTTGGAGTCACATGGGCAAGTCACATGTCCATGCTTGACTCAGTTCTTTGCAGGGAGAGCAGCTGTTGCTCACATGCTACCTTGAATGTTTCCAGGAAGACTTCTCATGTGGATTGGAGTCTCCCAAGGTCCATTGTCAGTTAAGTGTTTCTTAATTGGGCACTTAATCTGCAAATTGCTTTCCCAAGAAGCTGACCAAATGCTTCACTAATGCTACTTAGAATCAAACACATTGAGATACAAGTACATAGCCAATAATAATAATTTCTACTACAAAATTGATACATGCATACAGATAGCATAATCATAACCAGCAGATCGTAACCTTTCCATAGACACCTTACTGGACCTCCTTTGTACAAGATTTGGTGCAACTGTAAGACCCTGATTGCAACAATGACCAATACGGTCACAGTTCATGTCAATAATGTCACAACAGGAAGCAGCTAAGGAAAAGCTGCTGAAAGATCAGAACTCTCTAGGAGAGTGGGGTGGGGAAAGCCCCAATGCTGGGAGTGGCAAATACAAGAAAACCTCAAGGGGTGTGTGTGTGTGTGGATTTTTTGCCTGGGCATAGCCCTGGAGATCGAATGCAGATCCATAGGGGGTCAGCCAGCAACATGCCAGGTCCTCTCTCATCCTTCTCTCTCCAAAACCCCTAAGACGTACCTAAACTGAGACCCCTTACTGAAGGGAACAATGGGAAAAACATTAAAGGGGAAGAAAGCCCAGGATCTGAACACATGCTCTGGTTCAGGGAGGAATTGAAAAACACAATGAATATTAAACAAAACAGGCCATCTAAACAGAAGGTGTGTGGTATGATGAAGATACTTGGAAACGCCTCCCTGTCATGGATCTGCTTGTACGGTTAAGTCTCATAATACACATTTTGTTGGTTATAACAAAGAATTTGGTGCTAATGGTAAATCCTATGAAAAGGTGTAACATGCATGATTGTTGGGGGAAAAAACTTTTGACCATGCCAGGAGTGGTATCAAGGAAGTCCTGTAAGGATACTGCTTCTCAGATAATACCTATAAATGGGCTTAGAGTTTGGCACAGCAGGGAAAGCATAACAAACCTAGTGTGCTGTGTGGAAGGATAAATTGAGGCACGCTGCTTCATGGCATTGGTGGCTAAATGCCAAGACACCAGTCCTCTAAAGATATTGCTATCTGCATTGTTAACAATGCTACGCACACAAATGTTTTCAGGCAACCCGGGAAAAGAAACAGAGAACTTTGCAAGAACACTTGTGGGTAACCCAACATGTTTGGTAACTCGTGAGAGTTGTATAACCAAAACCTAAAGTGAGCATTAGTCAGTGACTAACCTTCTGGCAGTAATCTAAGGGGGAGATGTAACCCTGCGCCCCATATTCTTCTGTGATGATATTATGCTATGATTATGGCATAACTATGATCCCTTTTGTACAAGATGGGTCATGTGAGGTCATTGGAAAAGTTATGATTGATTATCCTATTTGTATGTATGTGTCATTTTTGTATCTAAAGTTAGGAATATTGATGATGTAGCTGTATTTCAAAGGTGCTTACTCCGGGTCACACCCACAACTAGCCTTTCAGGTGCAACAATGAAGAAGCCAGACATTGCTGCAAAGACAATGAATGTCCCATCATCTGCAGCCCACTTGTATCATCAGACAGGGTGAGAATTTGCTAGTTCATATCCTATCTTTCTAGAATCTTAGACTTAGGATGCATTTTGTTTATTTACTAGGTAATCTACTTTGATCTGTTTGCTATCACTTATAATCACTTAAAATCTATCGTTTGTAGTTAATAAACTCATTTTATGTTTTAATCAAAACCAGTGAGCTTTGACTAATGTGTGAGAGGAAAATCTCTGGTTGGTTACCACAAGTGTGCATTGTCCTCTTCACATTGAGGGAGAGGCAGACTGGGTGTTAAACCCATATAATGCCAATTTTTAAAAAGGGCTCCAGAGGTGAGCCCAGCAATTACAGGCCAGTAAGCCTGATTTCAGTACCAGGCAAACTGGCTGAAACTATAGCAAAGAACAAAATTGTCAGACACATAGATGAACATAACTTTTGGGGAAGAGTCAACATGATTTTTGTGAAGGGAAATCATGCCTCACCTGTCTACTAGAATTCTTTAAGGGGGTCAACAGGCATGTGGACAAGGGGGATCCAGTGGATATAGTGTACTTAGATTTTCAGAAAGCCTTTGACGAGGTCCCTCACCAAGGGCTCTTAAGCAAAGCTGTCATGGGATAAGAGGGAAGGTCCTTTCATGGGTTGGAAACAAAGGGTAGGAATAACTGGTCAGTTTTCAGAATGGAGAAAGGTAAATAGTGGTGTCCCCCCAGAGGTCTGTTCTGGGACCAGTCCTATTCAACATATTCATAAATGATCTGGAAAAAGGAGTAAACAGTGAGGTGGCAAAATTTGCAGATGAGACAAAATTACTCACGATAGTTAAGTCCCAAGCAGACTGCGAAGAGCTACAGAAGGATCTCTTAAAACTGGGTGACTGGGCAACAAAATGGCAGATGAAATTCAATGTTGATAAATGCAAAGTAATGCACATTGGAAAACATCATCCCAGCTGTACATATAAAATGATGGGGTCTAAATTAGCTGTTACCACTCAAGAAAAAGATCTTGGAGTCATTGTGGCAGCCTCTATTTGCCAGAAGCTGGGAATGGTCCACAGGGGCTGGATCACTTGATGATTCCCTGTTCTGTTCATTCCCTCTGTGGCACCTGGCATTGGCCACTGTCGGATGATAGGATACTGGGCTAGATGGACCTTTGGTCTGATGCAGTCTGTCTGCTCTTATGTTCATATACTAGCCAGATTTGAACAGGGCAGGACGGTACTGCTCTGGGGTCCAAGCTGGGAAGTCGGTGGTTAGAGAGCCTGCGCGTAACTGCAGCTGGGTGAATGCTGGTGAAAGTGGAGGGCACTGCAGCTTGTCACAGTTTGTTATACCAATAAAATAAAAACCAGCAGGATCTTATTAAAGGGGATAAGGCAAAATGCCACATTTATTGTGAATACAGAAAGGATCAGAGTAAGCAGCCAGTTGTAGCTATAACATTCCATTCAATTTCACATTTATTTATACACACACAGGTTCTGCAAGGTTGTTATCATAGTTACCAGCCTCAGACTTGCTCATGCCAAGCCACTGGCCAGGTGGCCTGGACACAAGGATGAAGCCGAGTCGTGTCAGATGCACATCCGATGCTCTTGGAGGGTGGTTGCAGAACCAGACTCAAAGTTCTCCGTTTTTAGAGTCTGTCTTTATAGGAATTCATTCTCATTCAAATCCATAGGGTTTGCTTTGTTATGCTGCACATTCTTCAGCCGAATGTTCCTAGGTAGTTGTTATTTCTTAGGCTGGCACTTCAACCTTTTATTACTCATTCAAACATACATTTACAATCACACCCTATTTCACGTAACATAATTATTCTCAAATCATTGGGGCATGACAGACTCCAATGAATCTAGCCAGGCCACTTGTCACGCATGAAAAGAAAACAAGCAAGATAGGAATGTAAAAGTTGAGGAACAACAAATCTTGTTCCTGAATTCAGAAAAAAACATTTGTAACATGTTGTTGTTGTATCACTTTTAGGACAAGCTCTTTGTTTCTGAATGTTTTTCTACAATTAGCACAGACCTTGCAAACTAACAGGCCTGCTTCAATTAGCACAAACTCAGCAGGCTGAGAGAACAGGCTGGGAGACATATCTCTGTTTAATAATACAAGCCAAATCCGGGGTCTGTTCTGGACCATATTTTCCCAAAAATAATTAATGTATTAATTATTACTTTTAATCCAACAAGCTGCACAGTGTGAGAGGAAGCCCAGGCTGGTGGGTCAGAGAGCTCAGTGGTACCCTAGTTCCAGGTGGCTCCATAGGGGGAACCCATTACAGCTCCATAAAAAGCTGGGGCTAAAGGTGCCATGTAAACGTGAGTCATGGTCAGGGTGAGGTGCGGAAAGCAAAGATGGGAATAATTATATAAACACACTACAGGCACTCAGCTATGCAAATGCAAAAACTCAACGCTGGTAGAAGAAACTCCAAACCTATTTGCTGCGTGCATGTTGGAAGGCAGCAGAGCTGGGAGGTAGTTTGCTTAGACACAAGGATGGTCGCACTGTCCCCTCTGAGTAGAAACAGCTGCTCAGTATCAGAAGCTAAACTCTCCTCTGCAGTGATGCGTAGAAACACTTGACAATGGCCGCTGCCAAACGGATCCCTGGGGCGTGGCCTCTCCCACGCTCCACACCGAGGCCCCACTCCGGCTCATTCTCTTCCCTCATGGCCCCTCCCACACTGCTCCTCTTCCCATCCTCACTCTGCCCCCTCCCCTGAGGGCCCCCCTGAGGCATGAGTGGCGGATGGGGAGGCCCTCAGTTGTGGGGAGGGAGAGGTAAGAGCAGCAGGCGAGGAGGGCTGAGTGGGAGCGGGGTGGAGTGTGGGTGGGGCCTCAGGAGGAGGAGGTTGAGTGAGGGCGGACCTTGAGGTGAAGCAGGGGGTGGGTCATGGTCTGGACGCCAGTGCCCCACTACCCTTGCACAAAGCTTCCAGAGCTCTCGCCCAGCCTCCTCATATGCAGGAGTTCCTGTTCCTGCCACCAGTGGACTTAATCCTGTACCCTGGACTTTCATTCTGTTGAATGAAGTCATGTATGTCGTCAGCCTCGGTGGTCTGGGAGCTCTGCTGGAATTCTCCTGCCACCTCTTCCAACCTTTTTTTCAGTTCTCGCCTCTCCATGTAGTTGTCTGGAATGGCGAAACCTGCTTTGTACATCTCAGCTGCCTCCTGCACTGAGTTCTTCTTGTGTAAGAGGAAATCCCCCCAGTGAAGGTAGACCGCCTGCTGACACTTCTTGCTGAGGCTGGGCATTTCACTCACGAGACTGAGATAAATCTCTTCTTGGTAGTGAGGTGTATTTTCTCCATACATTTCAGCTAAAGCCAGCTTTGCAAACACAGAGGCTGGATCTTTCTGCAAAGCCTTTTTGAGGGCCTTAATACCTGCTGTCAATATTTCTCCTCTGCCTGACTTGGCTTCCTCCAGCTGTATCTTGTAGCAATAACCAAGGTCGTAGTGAAGGAGATGATAATTGGGGTTCAGAGCTATTGCTCGCTCTAGAATAGAAATTGTTTTTTCTAGGAATTCTGGCTGAAAGAACTTGGCTGCATATCTCAGGACCTCAGGGTCCAGGCTATTCTGGACAACATCTTCTAGGAGGGCTTCGGCTTGCTGTCTATCCGTCCTCTTAAGGATCTTGGCTAAATACACCTTAGCTTCATAGTTTTGCTGCTGTTCATGGATAATGGCGCCCAACTTCTCTCTGGCTTCATTCCAAGATACAGGATTGTATGAGTGAATCCATGATGCGAAGGCTGCGATTGCCGATCCAGCAAGAAATTCCCCATTTGCTTTGTCTTCTCTTAATGCCATTTGGAAACACTCTGTGGCTTCTCTGCCATTGCGGAAGCCTGCTGCCAGGAGAGACCAGCCTTTCTGTGCATGTATCTCAGGGATCTGAGCTGCATATGGAGAGCGGCTCTTCAGGGAGCTGCAGATCTTTCTAACGTTGTCCAGGTAAAGCTCAACCAAATCATAGTGGGCCAAGTGATAATAGATCCAGGCGTAGTTTCCGTAAATGACCAGGACCTGCTGGGGGAAGTTATCTGGGTGATCTCTTTGCAGAATCTCCTCGGCTTCTCTAAGGCTTTGCAGAGCGTCTTCATATTGCCCTTGCAGGTGGCAGAGATAAGCCTGCATGGCAAGGAGTGTAGGCTGGTTCTGGTAGTGAGTGTGGGCAATCCTGAGAGCCAGAGTTTGGAGGATGTGAGCTGCATGTACCTTGTCTCTGATTTCAAAGTTCCAGGTGAAGTGGCACTGGAGGGCCTGCAGCTTCTCCTTCAGGGGCAGGGAGCTGCAAAGAGAGGGGGAAAATGGGACTCCATCTGGGCTGAATGAATTTTCACTGCACGCTACAATCATGGGGCAGTGATTATAGAGTGACATGGTCTCTTTCTGGTTAAAAGCAAATTGCCAAGTGGCAACACATAACCAAGGCTGGATTTCAGTGTCTGACGTCCTCACTCTCTCAGGCGTGGGACTCTTATGAATGGGTTGAATCTAACCTTTGTGAAATCCTCTTAGTACTTCCTGTGTCCTAGAAAGCAACACTGCAAAACCACATGGCTCACTGCCATAGACGCAGTCTGTGGTATTTGTTATGTCACAGAAAGCTCCACACTTGGTAACTTCAGGAGAATTTCTCATGGGGGAAATAACAATGTACAATGTTTGTTCAAAATGTGTTTCCCTGTTTGAATGCCCCATCCAGCACCAGAGCTGCTGCGTGAGAGCATTTATCAGTGATTATTTTGTTGTGCAGTTCACTTTGGGGCTGAAGCTAGCTATTAACTGGAATATTTGATGCATGTTATTCCAATCCAACATGTACATCATGATGTCACAAAACAGAGCCCCCCAAACCAAAGGGAATTCCCATGTAAGAACTTTGTGAATCTGGAGCAAAGGTTGCAAATGCAATATGGACCATTAATGTACAGGATGAGGGCTAACCTCAATAGAAACGTGTCGTTTGCAAGGAGCTGATATCTAGAAAATTGAATCTTAAACCCCCTCAAACATTGGAAATCATCTGTCTGGCCACTGGGGTCATTTATGGCCTGGAATATGTATATATGTGTGTGGGGGGAGAGAGTCTCGCTCTGACTTCAATGGGGGTCATTTATCCAAGAAGTCAGGAAGGGCCTCACTCTCATTTACACAAAGGCTAGATCCCAGCACACTGGCAGCATAAAGTGAGTGTAAATGTACAGGCCCCTTCACACGGCCAAGGTGCTGTGAATGGCCGCAGGGTGTGTCTACCCTGCAGTGAGAGGTGTGATCACAGCATGGGCTGCCCTACCCACACTAGCTGTAACCTAGCTACCACAGCTGAAAACAGCAGTGATGCATGGCGGCGTGGGATCCGCGAGCCCATCTGCCTCCCGGATACGTACTCGTGTTTCTATCCCACTGAGCTAGACACACCTGTGACTGCAGTGTAGCCTACCCTTAGTATCCATGGGAATGGGGCCCACTCTAGTCAGCAGGCAGGAGAGAAATGTAATGGGGAGATTCTGAGGGTGGGCAGAACATAAATATTCTTTCTCCAGACAATTAATTGAGGCAATCAAGACTGGTTACGCCCCTCCCCGTGCTGTGCATCCTGCATGCAGATGTGGTCACCCCATCTTAAAAAAGATATATTGGAACTGGAAAAGGTTCAGAAAGGGGCAACAAAAATGATTAGGGGTCTGGAATGGCTTCCGTATGAGGAGAGATTAATAAGACTGGGACTTTTCAGCTTGGAAAAAAGATGATGGGGGCGGGATATGATAGAGGTCTATAAAATCATGACTGGTGTGGAGAAAGTAAAGAAGGAAGTGTTATTTACTCCTCAGACACAAGAACGGGGGTCACCAAATGAAATTAATAGGCAGCAGGTTTAAAACCAACAAAAGGAAGAATTTCTTCACACAGCGCACAGTCAACCTGTGGAACTCTTTGTTGTGAAGGCCAAGACTATAACCGGGTTCTAAAAAGAACTAACGACATTCATGGAAGATCGGTCCATCAATAGCTATTAGCCAGGATGGGCAGGGATGGTGTCCCAAGCCTCTGTTTGCCAGAAGCTGGGATTGGGTGACAGGGGATAGATCACTTGATGATTCCCTGTTCTGTTCATTCCCTCTGGGGCACCTGGCATTGGCCACTGTCAGCAGACAGGACAATGGGCTAGATGGACCTTTGGTCTGACCTACTATGGCTGTTCTTATGGACTCTGTGGATGCAATTTCTGTTCTTTGTTCTGGAACTGGCCTGGATAGAACCTAAACCCTAAGAATTCGAGGCATAAACACATCTGAGACTTATATGAGACTTTCTGATTCCTTCCTTTTCTTGAACTCCGAACAAAAAATGATGACAATATGTTTTTCAGTTAAAATGTAAAATGGCCCAGCAGCCATTGCTCTACAACCCAGCACGAGGGCGCCAAAAAGCAGTGCCCAAAATGTCTGGGATGCTCACCCGGTGCTGCGGCTTTGATCAGCTCCGGCCGGCCGGGAAGTGATGTCATTCCCCCTCAGGCTGCCGGGGGCGCTGCGCTGCTCCCTGCTGCTCGGGCTCTGCCCCAGGGCCCCCGCCCCTGCTCATCCCCACCCCGTCCCCACTCCCTGAGCTCTGCACCAGGGCCGGGCCTGCGCTCACCGGCCAGGGGAAGTGCAGAGACCCAGCCCCAGCCGCGCCGCCGGGGAGCGCTGGGGGGTGGTTCCCCCCTGCCCCCCCAAGCCAGCCCTGCCCCCCATTCCTTCCCCCCCGAGGACCCTCCGCCCACGAGGGGGGCAGCGTAGGTACCCAGAATATCTAGGGATGGCCCCAGTACCCGCCACCCTGCCTGCAGCCAGCCCCTGCTGCACCCCCTGTCTCCAGCCAGCCCCACACCCCCTGTCAGAGCCGTAACTAGCTATTTTTGCGCCTGAGGCAAGAATATAAAATTGCGCCCTCCCTCCGTTTGGTGGGTCTTAAGCAGATCTGAGAAGTCCTAATCTATACTAAGAGTGTGCTCATTGGGAATACTGGAACTTGATTACTCGAATGACGGTGGTTGTATCTGCAGACAAATGCAGTGACATCATCTTTTTCTGTGCCCCTCAGCTTTGCACGCCCGAGGCAAGTGCCTCACTCGCCTCGCCCTTCTTAGGGCACTGCCCCCTGTCTCCAGCCAACCCCACACCCCCTGCTGTGCCTGCAGCCAGCCCCGCACCCCCTGTCTCCAGCCAACCCCTGCTGCACCCTCCTGCCCTGCCCACAGCCAGCCCTGCACCCCACTGCCCTGCCGACAGCCAGCCCCGAACCCCACTGCCCTGCCCACAGCCAGCCCCACACCCGCTGTCTCCAGCCAACTCCTGCCGCACCCCCCTGCCCTGCCCACAGCCAGCCCTGCACCCCACTGCCCTGCCCTGCCCACAGCCAGCCCGGAACCCCACTGCCCTGCCCACAGCCAGCCCTGCACCCCACTGTCCTGCCCTGCCCGCAGCCAGCCCTGAACCCCACTGCCCTGCCCACAGCCAGCCCTGCACCCCACTGCCCTGCCCACAGCCAGCCCCACACCCCCTGTCTCCAGCCAACCCCTGCCGCACCCCCCTGCCCTGCCCGCAGCCAGCCCCGCACCCCACTGCCCTGCCTCCAGCTGGAGGGGAGGTATTTGACCTTGCATGGCCCCCTGACACATTGCCTGGGGCTCCCTTCCCTGCAGCTGCCTCCGCGCTGTAGTTCCGGGCTCCTGCTCCTGCTGCTGCCTTTTCTCTCTGCATCTCCCGGGCAGGTCCCGTCCTGTCCCCCGGCTGCCCCTTGGCTCCAGCTCCCCGGGGACCGGAGTTAATCCCCCCTCCCCGGTTTGTGCAGAGGGACAGCAAGAGTTAAAAGGCCAGTAAATAGTCTTGTAACAGTGTGAGGTTATGCAGGGTTACCATATTTGAACATTCAAAAAAGAGGATACTCCACCGGGCCCCCGGCCCTCCTCCAACTCCATCCTTTCCCCGCCCCCATTCCAACCCTTCCCCAAAGTCCCCGCCTCGGCCCCGCCTCCTCCCCTGAGCGCACTGCATTCTCCTCTCCCGCCCAGTCGTGCGAAACAGCTGTTTCGCAGCACAAACGGTGGGAGCTAGGGGGAAAAAGCAGGCACTCTCTCGAGTGATCAACGTTCACTTTCTTTCTCAAATGATCAACTCTTCTTTGGGGAAAAACAATAATGGTAAAATCCCAGATGTTTTTAGATATTTAAAAATTCCTCCCGGACGGTGATTTAAGAACCAAAAAGCCGGACATGTCCAGGAAAATATGGACATATGGTAACCCTAGGTTATGGGTGTAATATAATATCTCATTGAAAGGTGACAGGGCCAGAAAGAGTTAATTACCTCCCAGACTGACCCGACCCATGGCCGAACTATAGAGACTGGTTAGGAAGATATGTGAATAAATAGAGCTTTGAAATGCAGCCTGCAGTGTTAGAGGTAGAAGGGTGGGTGTTTGCTCAGGTCTTGTGATGTAAGCAAACAAGTCTTGTCTATTACTATAGCTTTGATTCAAAGATCAAAAAGGAGTATTAACATTTGGGAAGATACTGGAGTGAAATAGTATTACTGTCTCTATGTCTCTGAAGGTTGTGGGAAACTTTTTCTGAACTGTTTAATGGATAAATTACCCTGTGCTAATTGCCAGGATGTTTGGGAGAAGGAGAGTTGAACCTATTGTTTTCTCAGGCCAAGAGGCTGCTGGAAATGTATAAAAACCCTGGGACATGATCCTTCTTCATCTCAGATCTGCTTTGGGTTTGAAGAGGGGGAAACCTTAAGCCATAAGGATTGAGATCCCCACTCACTGACTGGAGCCACCCTGAATATGGACATTGGACTAAAACCTATGAACTATTTCTAAAAGAATTTATGGCAACTACAAACTCAACATCTCTGCCATGTAACTGGACCTCAAGAAATTGAACTCAAGTCTGTCTGTATATTGATCTTTCAACCAACTCTCTCTCTCTCTCTTTTCTTTTTAAATAAATTTTAGTTTCGTTAATAAGAATTGTCTATAAGCGTGTATTTTGAGTAAGATCTAAGTTATCATTTGACCTGGGTGCGTGGCTGATCCTTTGGGATTTGGAGAACCTTTTCTTTTATATGATGAAAAAAGATTTTCAGAATTTATCATCATATCTGACAGGTGTGTCTGGACAGAGGCCTGAGGTTGGGCACTTGAAGGGAACTGCGTTGGTTGGACTTCTGAGTAACCAGTGAGGTAATACAGAGGCTGTTTTGGGCTGGCTTGGTAAATGTAAATTTTGGAATATCCACCAGCGTTTGGGGTTTGTCTGCCCCGTTCTGTTTGCAGCTCACCCTAATTGAGTGATCTCAGCTGGCTCCCACTGACACCTTCGTCACAAACAGACATGATGTTTAAAACCACCACAGGGAGAGGGGATGGGACGAGGGCAGGGCTCTCTCATGGCTCCTGGGTTGATGTGGAGTGAAGCCGGAGTGAGAGCTGGCCAGAGCGGGGAGTTCTCCAGAAAGTGGCGGCCAGGTGAGCCCGCAGGGTGAGGTGTAAACAGTGACCTGCTCTAGCCCTGTGAGTCACCAGCTAGGGGAGTCAATGGGATGCAAAATGACCCCAGATTAACCCCGCCCCAGAGGTCTAAACGCTGGAGATTTACAGCCCCAGAAATGCGCAGAGAGGGGGTGGGAAGGTGTCTGGATTGAGTTCTTGCTGGAACTGCCCCCCCCCCGCGACCCCAAAGCTCCTACCTCATTGCGATCAGCTGAGTCCCCGGCCCACCCAGAGAAGGTGACGGCTCCTTTCACTGCACTGGTTTCCTGCCCAACTTCTACAGGTGCTGGGGTCCCTCAGAAGCCTGTGTTCTGTCTTGGGCCAGAACGGGCTGTGTCTGCCAGGACGGGGCTCACCTTTATATGCAGGTGGGGTGGCCAGCTGGTGAACTCTCTTGTTTACCTGGAAACCTGAATCTCAATAGAAAGGAATTGCTGCAGGAAAGGAAACTAAAACTTAACTTTCAATTCCACTACAGTCATCTTTAACCTGACTCTGCCTGAATTGCTATAGGACTAGTTACGTGTGTGTGTGTGTGTGTGTGTGTGTGTGTGTGTCTATGCACACACACGTTTGCACATGTACAATCCTGGCCTGGGTTTCCCAGCACACAGATGGGGTCACTCACCATTACCACACCCCAGTGCGCTCCCTGCTACGCACCCCACAGCTCCACAGCCCCGGGCAGTGAACAGGTCGGCCGTGTCCCGGCCTCCGGCCAGCCCTTCCCCGCCACCTTGGGGTGTTCGTGTTGCCCGGGTGGGAACAGCCTGCGCTGCCCTGAGCACAGGGGCTGCAGCTGTGTGCAGAGGAGGGGCCCATAGCACAGAGGAGCTCTCCCTCGCTCACTTCAAGGTGCCTGCACAGGGCAGTGGGCAGCCCGGCCTCGTGCTACACACGGGGACTGTGCGGCACAGCTGGCAGCCTGCCCCCGCCCCCGGCACGGGGCACTTAGCAGTGAGGAGCAGAGGGAAATGACTGGGGCAGGGCAATTAGGAAAATGTGAGCGCTTTGTACCTGCTCCCCCAGGTCTCCTCCTCCTCCCCGAACCCTCCCCCAGCTTTACCCCTGCAGGGGGCGATTTTCATAAGTGCCCCCCTGATTTAGACACCGAGGCCCCATTGGCTGCCAGCGTGATCCATGCTCCTCAATCAAAGAAGGAGAGGTAATTCCCCCTGTGCAGTAACTGGAGATCTTCGAGATGTGTCCCCCTGTGCGTGCCCCACCACCCGCCCTGCTTTCCACTGTTTCGGGGTTCCCGTATGGGACTTTGTGGTGGAGGAGGAACTGAGGGTGGTTTGTCTGTGCAGTGCTATATAGTCTAGTTCGGGGCACAAGGAGATGGGGATCAAGGATGCATGAGGGGGTTACATGGAGCATGAACAGGTTACAGAAGAACAGCCATATTGGGTCAGACCAATGGTCCATCTAGCCCAGTATCCTGTCTTCTGATAGCAGCCAATGCCAGGTGCTTCAGAGGGAATGGGCAGAACAGGGAATCATCACAAGGTCCATCCCCTGTCGTCTAGTCCCAGCTTCTGGCAAACAGAGGCAAATTAGACTCAGAGCTTGGTGTTGCATCCCTGCCCATCCTGGCTAATAGCCCTTGACGGACTTGACCTCCATGAACTTACCTAGTTCTTTCTGGAACCCTGTTATTGTTTTGGCCTCACAACATCCCCTGGCAACCAGTTCCACAGGTTGACTGTACCTTATATAAAGTACTTCCTGATGCCTATTAATTTCATTGGGTGAGCCCTAGTTTTTGTGTTATGTAAAGGACTAAATAACACTTCCTTATTCACTTTCTCCACAGCAGTCAAGATTTTATAGACCTTTTTCATATTCCTCCCTTAGCCATCTCTTTTCCAAGCTGAAAACTCCCAGTTTTTTAAATCTCTCCTCATATGGAAGCTGTTTCATATCCCTAAGCATTGTTGTTGCCCTTATATCTATTTTGAGCTGGGGCAACCAGATCTGCAGGCAGTATTTAAGATGTGGGCGTGCCATGGATTTATATAGAGGCATTATCATATTTTCTATTTGATCCATCCCTGTCCTAATGGTTCCTAACATTCTGTCAGCTTTTTTTTGACTGCCATTGCACATTGAGCAGATACTTTCAGAGAAGTATCTACAATGACTCCAAAGTCTTTCTTGAGTGGTAACAGTTAACTTAGAGCCCATCATTATGTATGTGTAGTTGAGATTGTGTTTTCCAATTTGCATGACTTTGCATTTATCAACATTGAATTTCATCTGCCATTTTGTTGCCCAGTCACCCCATTTTGTGAGATCCCTTTAACACTTCTCAGTCAGCTTTGGACTTAACTCTCTTGAGTAATTTTGTATCATCTGCAAACTTTACCACATCACTGTTTACCTCTTTTTCCAGATCTTTTATGAATATGCTGAAGAGTACTGGTCCCAGTACTGACCCCTGGGGAAAACAACTATTTGCCTCTCTCCATTCTAAAAACTGACCATTTATTCCTACCATTTGTTTCCTGTCTTTTAATCAGTTATTGATCCATGAGAGGATCTTCCTTCTTATCCTATGACAACTTACTTTGCTTAAGAGCCTTTGGTAAGGGACCTTGTCAAAGGCTTTCTGTCAGATCCCCTGGATCAGCCTTGTCTTTGTTGACCTCCTCCAAGAATTCTAATAGATTGGTGAGGCATGATTTTCCCTTTACAAAACCCATGTTGACTCTTCCCCAAGAAATAGGATGTATTAGCAGGAGTGTTGTAAGCAAGACACAAGAAGTAATTTCTCTGCTCTACTCCACATTGATACAGCTTCAAATGGAGCATTGTGTCCAGTTCTGGGCACCACATTTCAGGAAAGATGTGGACAAATTGGAGAAAGTCCAGAGGAGGCAACAAAAATGATTAAAGGTCTATAAAACATGACATGAAAAACTGGGTTTAATCTGGAGAAGAGAAGACTGAGAGGGGACATTATCACAGTTTTCAAGTACATAAAAGATTGTTGCAAGGAGGAGGGAGAAAAATTGTTCTTGTTAACCTCTGAGGATAGGATAAGAATCAAAGGACTTAAATTGCAGCAAGGGTGATTTAGGTTGGATATGAGAAAAAACTTCCTAACTGTCCATGTGGTTATGCACTGGAATAAATTGCCTAGGGAGTGTGATGGGGCGGTCACCTCTCACTGACAGAAATGGGGTTAAAAGCAGCCCTACAGAGGGTGCGCCGTAGGCAGCCAATTAGAAAGGGGCTGAGAGAAGCAGCCAATCATGGCCCAGCAGGCTCATATAAGAAAGGCTGCAAGGCATAGCAGAGTTCAGTAGCTGAACAGAGCTTGAGGGGAGAAGACCAGGCTCTGAGCCGGGCGAAGGAGCGCCAGCACCTGGGATAGAGCAGTGCTGCAAGCAGGGGGCCGGGGGAGCTAGAGAGAGCCCCGGGCTGGCTGCTACGGCCTGCAGGCTGAGGACCTGAGATATGGGCAGAAAAGGGTGTTGCAGCTGCATGGGAAGTGGCCCTGGGACAATGGACTGCAGCTGCCACTGGAGGAGTGGCTGGACAAAGACTGTGGGTCCCCCGGAAGGGGGGAACACAGTGTGGAACAGCCAGAGGGCAGTGTCACTGAAGAGGACTCTGCAGTTCTGGGAGTGGCATGGGTCCTGGAACAAAAGTGATGGCGACAAGACACCACCAGAGGAGGGTGCCCTAGTGAGTAGAGCTAATTCCCATGACAGCCAGTAGGAGGCACTAGAGTGGTGAATCCCATCCCGTCACAGGGAGGTTGTGAAATCTCCGTCAAAGAGCAGGTTAGACAATCCCCTGTCAGGGATGATCTAGATAATACTTAGTCCTGCCTTGAGTGCAGGGCACTGAACTAGAAGATCTTTCAAGGTCCCTTCCAGTTCTATGATTCTACAAAATCATTTTCTTCTATATGTGATAATTCTGTTCCTCATTATAATTTCAAAGACTTTGCATGGTAGTGAAGTGAGGCTTACCAGACTGGAATTGCCAGGATTGCCTCTGGAGCTTTTTTAGAAATTGGTGCCACATTAGCTATCCTCCGCTCTTCTTGCACAGAGGCTGGTTTAAATGACTGAGGGCCCCTGACCGTGGACCCAACCGGCCCCCCGCCCCTTCTCCGTAAGCCGGCTGCACAATCTGCAGCCGGTCCGCTTCCAAACTGCGCCAAGGAAACATCTCTACGCGCTCGTGCTCCACACCCTTCACTTCCTCACCCTCGTTTCCTGCCCTGACACAAAGTGGCGGGACCTCCTGCCACCTCTGGAGGGTGAGGAGCCCCGGTGGGCCAGCCTAAACTCCACCCTGGTCCTGAGGCCCACTGCGGATATCAGTTGGCAGCTCCTTCATGGGGCTGTGAGCACGGGCGTGTATTTGGCGTGGTTCACCCCTGTCCCAGACACCTGCCCCTTCTGCGGCGCGAGGGAGATCCTGGCTCACGTTTACTTAGAGTGCGCCAGGTTGCAGCCCCTATATCGGCTCCTCACGAATATACTGTTGCGTTTCTGGCTGCACTTTTCCCCTCACCTCCTTCTCTATGCACTCCCTATCTGTGGCCCCACAAAGTCACGGGACCTCCTGGTCAACCTCCTCCTAGCCCTGGCTAAAATGGCCATCTACACGACCAGGGAGAGGAGGGTGGCCAATGGAGACTCCTGTGACTGTGGGGCTTGGTTCCGATCCTCTGTCTGTTCACGTATCCGGGCAGAGTTCCTCTGGGTGGCGTCCACTGGCTCCCTTGACGTCTTCGAGGAGCAGTGGGCGCTGTCCAGGGTTCTCTGCTCGGTGTCCCCATCAGGGTCCTTTCTTTTGACCCTCTGACTGCACTCCTGTCCCTGTTCTTTTATTAGTTTTCCCCCGAACTCAGTTGGGTTTTCTGGTCCTGTAGATCCTCCCCTTAGGCTGGAGGGGGGGATCCTTTAGCAGTGGGTGGGGTTCCGCCCGCCCACTTCCCGGAACCCAATAGATACAGACGTAGGTTTTAGAACTGTACCTTTTAATTTCTGTTTAACTAGCATCCTCATTTTTGTGTAGTTCCCCTTTCTGAAATTAAATGCTCCTGTGTTGGATTTCTTTGGTGGTCCCCTCCCCCCAGAGATGTTAAATGTAATTATTTTATGGATGCTATTACAAAGCAGTTGAGCGATATTCACCTCTTGGACCGGATCCTGTGCTCCGTTTAGAACTAAATCAAGCATGTAGAAGCACTCATCCCAGATTCTAGGGAGCTGGGGATAAAAATCTCGGAGCAGAAGGAATTCTGGCCCGTTTATCCTGTGTGGATTCTCAGGGGCAAAGATTTCTAAACACAAGCAAGAGATGCGCAGGACTAACCGGGGTTAGCCCTAATGGACATATCGAGCTGGCATATTTCAGCAGCTCTAGCACCATGTGAATCCTAAGACTGCACCATGTTCTGTGTGTATGGTTATTTGGTCCTGCTAGTGAAGGCAGGGGGCTGGATTTGATGACCTTTCAAGGTCCCTTCCAGTTCTAGGAGATAGGATATCTCCATTCATTTAAATGTAAATTTGTTTTTACCTTGTAAATAATGCTCTTATTTCTTTTTCCTGGTTAATAAATTCTAGTTTACTAGAGAAATGTCTACAAGTGGTGTCTTGGGTGGGAGATCTAAGGTGCAAATTGAGCTGGGTGTCAGTGCCTGGTCCTTTGTGAGTAAGACTAACCTGAATATTTTGTGATCTTTGCTGTAAAGCGACCATGTACCACAGAGCAAGCTTGCCTGGATTGCGAGATAGAGCGGAATGCCCCAGGGGAGTGTCTGTGGCCCCACGGTAAAGCTGCCTAGAGGCTGAGGGGTTCAAACTTGTCACTTGGTTGGTGAAATCGAAGTATAGAATTCCCAGCCAGTTTGGGGTTTGTGCTGTGGGTCTTAAAAGTCTGCCCTAAGCCGGTATTGTCACTCGTGAGCCATCCAGCCGGTGTGACAATAAATACGCTTCCCTGTGGCCCTGGGGAGCCACCTCCAGGCTCCCGTTGTTGGTGTCTCGAGGCCTGAGTGAACCAAAGTTCTTCCATGTTGTGAACTTTAACCAACCTAAAATGCTAACAGCCAGAAAGCAAAAATTTGTAACCGCCAGCTCTTTAGCTAGCAGCTGCAGTACAGCTCGAACCAGCAAAAAGCGGTAGTGAGAAGGGGAGGAAGTCTGCATGTGTCTGTGTCGTGAAGGCCAGAGATAAACATGCAGATGGGAAAGTTTCTAACAAGCTACAATTTATTGCCTAATGTATCTGCTGCAAGGGAAGGGAGGAAGGGAAAAAAGGAAAAAACCCAAGGCTAATACAGACAACTTGGAATATAAAAAGGGGAACTTGCTTGTATCGGTGCACTTGATTTGAAATACTGCTTCTCCTGGTGCCTATTTCGAGATCTCGAATAAACTTGGTTTGCTTCTCCACCCTGGTGTGTTAATTAGTGCGACGCACACCGGGCAACGAACCCCGCTGTTGCCCCCTTGGGCCCTCTGGGCCGGCAACACCATGGCACATGGGGGCTTGGTGCTCCAATGGACACAGTTCTCCATAGCCCTGCAAAGCCACCCATGTGACTGGCACAGCCTCCATCCCTGACACCGAGGGTCGCTCAGGCCTGCATTGCCCTGCCCTCACCAGCCACGCTGCCAAGGAGTGAAGTTTTCCGCAGCCATTTTGGCTGCTATCTCCCATTACTCTCAGTGGGGCGGAAGCCAGCAAGATGGCTGCCATTTCCCTACAGGCTGTCTGCATGTGGCAGGGAAGTTGCCTGTAATGAAGAGAGCAGCCATCTCCGACTGTGTTCAGTGAGACCGAAGCCCCGCGTAGTAAAGTGACCACCTATGTTGGATGGAAGAAAGGGGGGAAAACCACAGGAGAATTAAGTTATGGGTGGTCACCATAAGGGCCAAATCAATGAAATAAGGGACAGTCCTATAAAATAAAGAATGGGTGGTCACCCTGATGCTCAGAGGCAAAATGTTTGGCACTCCATGAGGGTGGGCTTGGGGCTAGCCAGGACACTGTTAGGTCTCAGGGGGTGTGAGGAGCAGCAGAGCCCTGTAAAGGGAGGCTGGCGAGGCTAAGGGGTGGGGGCAGATTTAAGGTTTGCAGGGAAAGTGGGTAGGAGGCAGGAGCGGGACAGGAAAGGGGCTGGTGGTGGGGGTGAAAGACTAGGGATGGGATGGGAGAGAGATGGAGGTGATCAGCTGGCATGTCCCCTATCCTGGAGGCATGGAGGGGCAGGAAAGCCCATGCGAGGAGCTGTGGGGAAGGACACATTTTTGCCTGCGTGTTAAGGCTGGATTTTGACCCTTCAGAGAGCGCACACACTTCAGGGGCACGGGGCTTCCCCCTAAAGCATCAACATCAGAAGGCCAATAGCCCCCCCCAACATCCATAGATTTAGGAAACCTCATGACTTTTACACCCATCTCATGATTTGCTGGGGTTGGGGGGCCCTGGCTTCATGATTTTTGCACAGGGGGTCGGGGCTGGGAATAATGCACCAGTCACTTCAGACGTGGAGTTTCCTTGCAGGTGGTTGAGTCCCCCAGCTTGGCTAACCGGGGAAGCCCCGCCTCTCTCCACTTGCCTCCCAGGCCCGTCGATGTATTTGGAACAGTCGGGCCCGTTCTGCAAGAGTGCAGTGAAGAGCCAGCTGCTCGGGCCAAGGACTGCTTTGCTTACAAGCCAGTCTGGGTAAAACCTGCGGCTATGCTGTGAGTGCCCTGTGCGCGTCCATTGGTGCTGGGAACCGAGGAGGGGTGGGGAGGGAGGCAGGAAGGGAGGAGACGCTAAGCAGGTTTTGGGGGATTGCAGGGTGATGCAGAAGAGAGGTGAGCGATATTCCTTAGCTCATGGGCGACAGGTGCACCCCCTGCCCTGCCTCTGCTGCCCGAGGCCCTGTCCCCACTGTGCCACTTCTGCCCCCACCCCCCCGCTCTCTCTGGCCAGGGCCAGTAAAATCTGGAACCCCAACCGGTGCCTGGAGCAGCCTCAAAGCCCGGCTGGCCCCTGGAGCAGTCTGGAGGAGTCCTGAGCCCCGGCCGGCGACCTGATCCTTCATCCCAGGGTTGCAGCAGGGGACATTAGCAGAGGTTTGGGGAGACTTAGCCTCCCTCAGTCTTCATTACCTGCCACCCATGCCTTAGCTGAGGGGGTGGGGTGGGGGGAGAGCCCAATCTGCTCCGACAAGAGAGCAGACAGGAGGATTCCTGACTGGGGGGACTGAGGGACATCCTGCTGCCCCTCCCTGCATGCTGAGTGCTCTCCCTTTCCCCCTGCAAATCCCTCACTCTGACCTCCAGGAAGCCTCTCTGCGTCCATCCCGTTCGCAGCGAGAGCTCGGCTCCTCCTTGCACTGGGACCCTCGTCCGATGGACTGAGTGTGTCTGACACAGGGTCCTTTCTGCTCCCGCTGTCGTCAGTGGCAACCCCACCCGCTGCCCTGATTTCAGCAGGATCAGGCACTTGGGTAGTGGTGGAGAAAGTGGGGACTCCATTTCCTCGCATGCCAAGGTCACTGGGTACTCCCCCCGATTTCTCCCCTTTCCTCCCGCAGCAGGGAGTTGTGTAGGGTCTTGAAAACTCAGCCAGTCCCAGTGGACCTGCAGAAAAGTTTCTTGAAGCTGCCTGTGATGGGGTGTCCACCCCAGACAAGGCCTGAAGGGGTCAATTAGGTAATGACTCCTAGGCTGCGCCCGGAGGAAACCCAGGCACAGCTAGGGGCTAGTTGCTGATTGGGGGAGAAGCTGTCCGGCTCTCTGAAGGGAGGAAGTTGGTCGGCTGCAAGGAGGAAAGCAGCAGTCCTGCTCCCGGGTGCGAGGGGGAAGGGCAGGAAGCTGTGGGGACGGAGCCAGAGCCGTCTCGGTGTAAGGGGGCTGCTGGCCCCTCACGGAAACTGAGTGGGGCTGTTTAGCTGCCCTCTGCCAATACGGGGGAAGGGCCACGGAGAAATCAGAATCCTGAGACTGACAGTCCCTGGGGCCAATGGGGAGGGGCCAATACTCCAGGTCGGGCTGATTGACAGGGCAGGCAGGCCAATGAGGGAGTCAGGAGCCCGGGGTCCCGTCCTCCCTGTGAGTGGGAGCTGCCTGAGCCAGGGCAGGGCTGAGCTAAGGGGAGAGCAGCCGCCAGAGCTGGAGCAGCCAGAGGGGCTGGAGTTGGGGAGCTGGAGCTGGAGCAGCCCGGGGGTGGGGAGCGCTGGAGCCGGAGCAGCCCGGGGGTGGGGGGTGCTGGAGCCGGAGCAGCCCGGGGGTGGGGGCACTTACACAGGGGAGGAGCAGTTAGGGCTGGGAGAGGAATACCCCATAGCTCTAGGTTAAGGGTCACTGGACGGGCACCCGGGGCAGAGGGTGGGCCGGGTTCCCCTTCCAGTCCCTGCTGGGGTGACACACTCGGGAGAACCCCTTGGGGCAGCGGGGGCCATCTGGAGCAGACTGCAGTGACACCTGGCAGGGGGCAGAACGTTAACAGGACGTGGTCGGGGGGCTCGGAGAGGGAAGCGCTGCTGCTCCCGGCGCGCCAGAGGCCAGAGCGTGACCCAGGGGCTCGATGGGCGGAGTAACCGCGGGAAGGGGCGTCCGAGCTAATTCCCCAGGTGAGCCAGAAGAAGGTGCCGCCGATGGGTGAGTAGTGCCGACCCCATCACACCACCTCAGCTCTCCACTGTGCCCACAGAATGGCTCCTTTCCGGCTCTCACTGGCGACACATCCAGCTGCAAACAGCTGCTGGGAGGGGCCCCCAATCCTGGGCAGCCCCAGGGCAGGTGCCTGCTCACTGCCCGTGTTTGCTGTGGAACAGGATTGCGGCTGGAAGCAGGGCACCTGCTCTGCGTGTGAAGCAGCCCCCAGCCCGCTAAGAGCTTTCTTCTGTTTTGCCCCTTCCCCCACTCCCTGTGGATGTACGCCTCGTCCCCTCCAGCGCCCCCGACAGGGCAAACCTGCCACTTCCCACCCCTCTCTCACTCCCACCCGGCCTGCCCTGGCTGTCTGCCGATCCCTTCATCGCAGCACAGAGGGGCCCGTGATGTTTGGCCGTGTCTGGCCAATCGGCAGCGCTGGGTCAAGCGTCTTCCCCTGCACCTGATGGGGTCCCTCTGCCTGAGGGGTTGGAGCGCACAGGACCTCTGGGAGGGCTTTGGAACATGCCAGGTAAGGAGTATTTACCCACGCCCCTGCCCCACCCCTTTGTCCACCTCACCCACCTGGGAGCTTAGGGTCCTTTATGGTAATCTCTGGAGTGCCCAGCAGACCTCAAAGATACTCCCTTAGCTGTCTAAGCGTCTATGGCTGCTTTTCAAAAGTGCTAGCAGTGTCCACTGAGCCCAATGGAGACTCTTCCTCACCCCACCTCCATTGAGAACAATAGAGGATTCCACCGCACCCCACTCCCCTGAGAATACTGCAGGCAGCTTGGACCCCAGATGAGAACAACGGGAGCTGCTGGGTGCTGAGCTATCTGGTAAATCTGGACACTCATTTCAACCAAGTGAGCTTCTGAAACGCCAGCCTTGGCTCCTGCTCTATTAGTGACCGTCCTGCTGCTTTACTGTGAGCTCGACGTGCCCGTGGGGTCCTGTGGGGCTGCTCACCCCGATGCAATCGAAGGGCAGGGAAAGGAACGTTCCAAGATGGTGTCATTGATTTATTTCTGTTTTCTCAGTTACTTCTATTGTAAATGAAATAAAAAACATAGCAGATCCCTGACAAGCTGGGGGTGAAGGTGCCATGTAAATGTGAGTCATTGTCAGTGAGAGGTGCTGAAAGCAAAGATGGGAATCATGATATAGACACACTACAGGCACTCGGCTATACAAATACAAAAGCGCAACACTGCTGGAAGAAACTCCACACCTATTTGCTGCGTGGATGTTAGAAGGCAGCAGAGCTGGGAGGTAGGTTTGCTTAGAGACAAGGATGGTCGCACCGTCCCCTCTGAGTAGAAACAGCTGCTCAGTATCAGAAGCTAAACTCTCCTCTGCAGTGATGCTTAGAAACACTTGACAGTGGCTGGGTAGCTGGTGGGCTGGGACCACTGTCCATTTTGCTGACCAGTATTGTCTGCTTGTGCTCCCCTGTCTGTCTGCTGGTTCCCTCCTGTTGTCTCATGTCACAGACTGTAGACTCGTTGAGGCCAGACACACAGGGGTCCTGCTCCATGTCTGGGTTTCTAGGCACTATCACAATACAGGTAGCTAATAATAATTCTAAGAAGCAGCAGCAGCATGTGCCGTGGTCTGAACTATTCAGGGGACCCAGAATCACTTGCAACATGAATGTCATTGTTACACAGGTGAGGAAAGTGACTCGCTTCACAAAGTGTGTCCAGGGAAGGGAAAGGATCACACATTTTCTCTATGTCTCCAGTCTCCTGCTCTGTTGCTGCCACCAGTGGATCTCCCCATGTACTGTGGAGTTTCATTCTGTTGAATGAAGTCATGTATGTCCTCAGCCTCAGTGGTCTGGGAGCTCTGCTGGAATGCTCCTGCCACCTCTTCCAACCTTTTTTTCAGTTGTCGCCTCTCCAGGTAGTTGTCTGGAATGGCGAAACCTGCTCTGTACGTCTCAGCTGCCTCCCACAGTGACTTCTGCTTGTAGAAGAGGAAATCCCCCCAGTGAAGGGAGACTGCCTGCTGACACTTCTTGCTGAGGCTGGGCATTTCACTCATGAGATTGAGATAAATCTCTTCTTGGTAGTGAGGTGTATTTTCTCCATACATTTCAGCTAAAGCCAGCTTTGAAAACACAGACACTGGATCTTTCTGCACAGCTTTTTTGAAGGCCTCAATAGCTGCTGCCACTATTTCTTCTCTTCTGCCTGATTTGGCCTCCTCCAGTTGTTTCTTATAGCAGACGCCAAGGTCATAGTGAAGGAGATGATAATTGGGGTTCAGAGCTATTGCTCGCTGTAGGATAGAAATTGCTTTTTCTAGGAATTCTGGTAGAAAGAACATGGCTGCATGTCTCAGGACCTCAGGGTCCAGGCTATTCTGGACAACATCTTCTAAGAGGGCTTCGGCTTGCTGTCTATCCGTCCTCTTAAGGATCTTGGCTAAATACACCTTAGCTTCATAGTTTTGCTGCTGTTCATGGATAATGGCGCCCAACTTCTCTCTGGCTTCATTCCAAGATACAGGATTGTATGAGTGAATCCATGATGCGAAGGCTGCAATTGCCGACCCAGCAAGAAATTCCCCATTTGCTTCGTCTTCTTTTAATGCCATTTGGAAACACTTTGTGGCTTCTCCGCCATTGCGGAAGCCTGCTGCCAGGAGGGACCAGCCTTTCTGTGCATGTATCTCAGGGATCTGAGCTGCATATGGAGAGCGGCTCTTCAGGGAGCTGCAGATCTTTCTAACCTTCTCCAGGTAAAGCTCAACCAAATCATAGTGGGCCAAGTGATAATAGATCCAGGCGTAGTTTCCGTAAATGACCAGGACCTGCCGGGGGAAGTTATCTGGGTGATCTCTTTGCAGAATCTCCTCGGCTTCTCTAAGGCTTTGCAGAGCGTCTTCATATTGCCCTTGCAGGTGGCAGAGATAAGCCTGCATGGCAAGGAGCGTAGGCTGGTTCTGGTAGTGAGTGTGGGCAATCCTGAGAGCCAGAGTTTGGAGGATGTGAGCTGCATCTACCTTGTCTCTGATTTCAAAGTTCCAGGTGAAGTGGCACTGGAGGGCCTGCAGCTTCTCCTTCAGACGCAGGGGGCTGCAAAGAGAGGGGGAAATGAGACTCCATCTGGGCTGAATGAATTTCCACGGCACCCTACAATCATCCTCACCACCCTGACAGGGAGCGACACTGCCCCCCACCTCCAGTGAGTACCCCCGCTGCAGGTACCCCCTCCAGCCCCCCGCCACTGTACCCCCCCGCTTCCCTCCCCCTCCCCACCCGGCAGTGTCCTCTTTCTGGGAACAAGCACCGCACTGAACAATAGAACAACCCCCCCCCCGCGCCTTGCTAGACACACCGACCCCCCCCCACTCCCCCCTCCAAGCTGTCCCCGCTCTCTGGTCTGGGGTCGAGCCCTGCGCTGGGGGTGGGGGAGGGGTTACGTGGTCTCAGTCCAGGCTGAGCGTTCACAAGAGCCCCCCCCCCGTTCTGCAAACAGCTGGTTCCCCTCCCTGCAGCCTCCCCCGCGCTGTAGCTAAGGGCTCCTGCTCCTGCTGCTGCCTTTTCTCTCTGCATCTCCCGGGCTGGTCCCGTCCCGCCCCCCGGCTGCCCCTTGGCTCCAGCTCCCCGGGGACCGGAGTTAATCCCCCCCCCGCGGGTTTGTGCGGAGGGGAGCCGGAGTTAAGGCCAGTGACTAGTCTGGTCACAGCCACAGGGAGAGGGGGCGGGGTGGGGGCGGGGCTCTCTCGCGGCTCCTGGGTTGATGCGGAGTGAAGCCGGAGTGACAGCTGGCCCGAGCGGGGAGTTCTCCGGAAAGTGGCGGCCAGGTGAGCCCGCAGGGTGAGGTGTAAACAGTGACCTGCTCTAGCCCTGTGAGTCACCAGCCTGGAGCGTCAACGGGATGCAAAATTACCCCAGATTCACCCCGCCCCGTAGGTCTAAACGCCGGAGATTCACAGCCCCAGAAACGCGCAGAGGGGGTGGGAAGGTGTCTGGACTGAGCCCTTGCTGGAAATGCCCCCCGCCCACGACCCCAAAGCTCCTACCTCATTGCGCTCCGCTGAGTCCCCAGCCCAGCCAGGGGGGTGACGGCTCCTTTCACTGCACTGGTTTCCTGCCCAAGCTGGAGAAGTGCCCGGTTCTGGGAGAGACCCGAGTTCTGTCGGGGGCCAGAACGGACTGTGTCTGCTGGGACCCGCCTGCCCCTTTATAGCCCGCCTGGGCTGCGAGCCGGGGAGCCCCCCGGGCTGGCTGGGGAACTGCATTGCCACAGAAAGCGAGAGAGAGCCGGAGAAAAGGAAACTGAAACTTAACTTTCACTTCCACTTGTCATCTGCAGCCTGCACTCTGCCTGAACTGCTATCTGCAGCCCCATGGGTGACATGGGACTAGTTACGTGTGTGTGCGTGTGTGTCTATGCACACACACGTTTGCACATGTACAATCCTGCCCTGGGTTTCCCAGCACACAGATGGGGTCACTCACCATTACCGCACCCCACAGCGCCACAGCCCCGGGCAGTGAACAGGTCGGCCGTGTCCCGGCCTCCGGCCAGCCCTTCCCCGCCACCTTGGGGTGTTCGTGTCGCCCGGGTGGGAACAGCCTGCGCTGCCCTGAGCACAGGGGCTGCGGTTGTGTGCAGAGGATGGGGCCCATAGCACAGAGGAGCTCTCCCTCGCTCACTTCAAGGTGCCTGCACAGGGCAATGGGCAGCCCGGCCTCGTGCTACACACGGGGACTGTGCGGCACAGCTGGCAGCCTGCCCCTGCCCCCCCCCCCCGCACGGGGCACTTAGCAGTGAGGAGCAGAGGGAAATGACTGAGGCAGGGCAATTAGGAAAATGTGAGCGCTTTGTACCTGCTCCCCCAGGTCTCCTCCCCCTCCCCGAACCCTCCCCCAGCTTTACCCCTGCAGGGGGCGATTTTCAGAGGTGCCCCCCTGATTTAGACGCCCAGGCCCCATTGGCTGCCAGCGTGATCCATGCTCCTCAATCACTTCGGTGCTTTTGAAAATGCCTCCCCCACATAAAAATGAAACCCTCTGAAGTGAGGAAATTATAGTCAGGCTCCCTGTGCAGCCTCATCTCTGCCCTTTGCACTGATGCAGGCAGGTGCACTCTTCAATTACACGATCGCGTTCTATCTCCGTGGGGCCCTGCCTGGTTCACTGCGCTGTGGGGACAGTGGGGTCTCTTCTGCTCAGTCCTATGTAGGTTCTTATCCTCTGCCTCTCCCTGCAGTGTCTGGGCCCTGTCCGGCTGTGCATTAACCACCATGACTAACACCTGGTATGTGCTTGGGTTCCCCTCTCCCCAGAGGGAGAACTAAGAGTCTTGTTTCCATAGGGTTTTTTAAAGATACATTTTGTTTTGTTTGAAGGTGGGGGGTGTGAGGGGGGACGGCCGCTGGCTAGTTGCAATTTCCTTCTGATGAATAGGGAGGAGCTGGCTGTGAATCTGAAGGTGGAAGGCAACTTGGGGGAAAGTGAGGACAGAGTTGTGATCCTAGGGGAAGGAAGGAGGGGGAGCAGCAGCATAAAGACAATACACTTAAAAAGCCGATTTCAACAAACTCGGGGAATCGTTTGCCTGGTTCTCTGCCCTCAATCAGTGGGGGAAGGGGGGACTGTCCCATCATTGAGGGGTGAGGGGGGAACAGCCAGCACCCTAGGGCCACATCTAGAGCAATTTATTTAAAGGGGAAGCAAAGCCGCGATTTCTTTTTGTTGGGGGGTGTCAGTGCCTGAGGCCTGGGCGTGCGAGGGTTAACGGGCCCTGACCAGCTCCCAGCTGAGCCCCTTGCTGGAGATGCACAAAACGCTCCTTAAAGGCACAAATCCCATCATGTCCCGTGTGCTCCCCAGCCGGGGTCACGCGAGGCTCTCAGAGCAGCCTGAGGCCTTGCTGGCTGGCAGGGCCGTCCTTAGGATTTATGGTGCCCTAGACAGGATTATCAAACTGGTGCCCCGTGCCTGTCTTGCTCTTAGCAACACAAACATAAGCTTACACTGTTGGAAAACTTGCCACATGCATATTATTAAAACCAGTTTAACTTAATTAAGCACACTGTAATGCTGATGCACTAGCACTAAAGAAGTAGCACTATAGAAAAAATTCTGATTTGACAGAATGATGCAAATAATGCAATTTTTTAAATTTGTCAACATTTTATTGGAAATTTATATGACGAGGTATTGAAACAAGGATTAGTTTTTAATTAAAAGCAATCTTTCTGGCTTTTTTGGCTGCAAAATCAGTAATAATGTCATCGTATGACAAAGACAAAGTGTTGTCTTGTTTGATTGCAAGAATAGCAAGACCAGTCAAGTGTTCCTGACTCCTTGTAGAACGGAGATAGTTTTTAATGAGCTTTAGTTTTGAGAAACACCGTTCTCCTGATGCTAATGTTACAGGAATTGTCAGTAGAATACGAGTGGCAATGTACACATTAGGATATATGTCAACAGCAGTGGGTGCTGAGTGGGGCCGGCGGCCGGGACCCTGGGTGGCAATGGGGCAGCAGCCAGAACCCCAGAGCAGCGGCGGGCTGAGCCGCTCAGCCCGCCGCTGCATGCCATCGAAAATCAGCTCGTGTGGCACCTTTGGCACGTGTGCCATAGGTTGCCGACCCCTGCTCTATACATTAGTAAGGAGATGAGCATATTACAGTTGTTAGAGGGCTCTATTTAGGAGTAATAGGGCTTTAGGAAAGTCAATCAACATTTTTTGTTTCTCTGATGAAAACTGTCCCACTCCCTTCCCCATACCAAACTTGTCACAAATAATTGTCAACAACTTAATTTTCTGTTTTTGGCTAAGATATTGATTTTTTTTTAAATTGAAATTTAATTCAGGATTGTTAGCAAGCTCTTTTGGCAAACAAAGTTGTTAAATGACAATCTAAATGGCAACTCAGTACTGCTTTCATGCTTGGCTCACCCCCCAGCCTGCTGGTCCAACAGCTGCAGTAGAGGAGGAGATAGGTGGAAAACTGCAGGACCCCAAAATCCACCTCTTGGGGTGCAGAGTGGCAACAGCAGCAGCAAACCCTCATCTCTGATCACACGCCAATGGGCACCACCGCCAGCGCAACGACCATGGTGAAGTTAGCACAGCATCTCATCTCAGGGATGGAGCACCCATGGTGCCACAGCAGCTCATCCTGCCCTGTGCAGCTCCCCCTGGATGAGATGGATCGCTGCCAGCCTGGGGGATAGACGCGCTCCCCAGCAAGGGTGACCAGATAGCAAATGTGAAACATTGGGACGGGGGTGGGGGAGAATAGGAGCCTATATAAGAAAAAGACCCAAAAATCGGGACTGTCCCTATAAAATCGGGACATCTGGTCACCCTACAGGTAAGTTCCTTCCCCCACCCCTTCCCAGAGACCCCAGCAGCCAATCCCCTCCCTCAGACTGTGCTGCATTCGGCTCTCTCTAGGACCCAGCAGCCCTGCTCTTACATGCTCCACTGCTTCGCGTCTGTCCGGGCTCCCGGCAGAGCGGTGCCCCCAGACCTAGTGGTGCCCTAGGCGGCTGCCTGTTCTGCCTATGGCTAAGGACGGCCCTGCTGGCTGGGCGCATTCGCCCCAGAGTGAGGCAGGCCGGCAGGGGACGTGGGCTCACCACGGCCTGCTGCGTTTCCCAGCCCGGCACTTTCTGTTTCCCCGCGGTCCCTTTAGGTTTCATTTCTCTGAGTTTCAGTTTCCTGATCCACTGCAAGAGCTGTCAGGCGCCCAGTCTGGGGAAGGGGGGGGAGCAGCAGAGACGTCACCCCCCTCCCCTCTGTGAACTCCCCCCGCCCCCTGTGAATTCTCACCACTCACACGCATGCTCCCCCCCCCCCACACTGCTGTGGTGGGGCTGACCCTGGCTCTGAGGGGCCCTGCAGAGGGTTGCAGGGGTTGGGGGGGATAGAGGCAGGGCTGCGTCTGCCCCTCATGCCTGGTCTCTGCAGGCTCCTGCAGGGTTCGGTCACTGGGAGCCTGGCTGGTGGGAGGGAGCCGCGTTCCCCACAGGCCTGTTAACCCTCCGAACCCCTCCCTGTTGGCAGCGCCCAGGGGTTATGTAAGCAGGGAGTGAACGAGCTCTCCCCTGACATCTAGTGATGGGCTGCGGGAAAAGACTCCTGTGTTTACATGAGACATAAAAGGTTGTTACAAGGGGGAGGGAGAACATTTTTTTTTCTTACCTCCGCAGACAGGACAAGAAGCAATGGGCTTAAATTGCAGCAAGGGAGGTTTAGGCTGGACATGAGGAAAAACTTCCTAACTGTCAGGGTGGTTAAGCACTGGAATAAATTGCCCAGGGAGGTTGTGGAATCCCTGTCGTTGGAGATTTTTCAGAGCAGGTTGGACAAACACCTGTCAGGGATGAGCTAGGTCAGTGCTTCTCAAGCTATCTGATGTGGGGGAGCGGCAATTTTTTTCCCAATGTGCCAGAGACCGGTGCCATATTATTATCCTATTTGACGCTCTTATGAGGAAACTCGCCACGGACCGGCAGCCGATGACTCGTGGACCGGCACCAGTCCGCGGACCCCCACTTTGAGAAGCACTGGTCTAGATAATACTTAGTCCTGCCCTGAGTGCAGGGGACTGGACTAGAGACCTCTCGAGGTCCCTTCCAGTTCTGTGATTCTATGAACTCACCTTTGTCCTGATATCCAGCAGACAGAGCTGCGGTGCCAAAGGAAAACTGTTGGCTGCTGGTGCTGGGTTACAAGTCACTTTTCTACTGAGTGCAGGGGACTGACAGATTGTTACCATGTTAAGTGAGTAAAGGGCAGCAGAAGTGGGCTTAGCCTGTCCTGACGCAGGCCGTCACCCTCCAGTGAAGGGCACTTGTGAAGCAGGGTGTAGGCAGCACCTCTGGAGACACATGGTGCTGAAGCAGCTCTTGTCAGTGGGGGCAGCTGAGGCATTGGGTCACCAGGGCACTCTCCTGTGCAGCTCCCCACTCCTGCCTGGCCGGGGCACGGGGAGCCTGGGACTCCACACGCCACAGGTGAGGTCCCAGCCCACCTTCCCCAGGCTGGGCTTTTGCTGAAGGGCTGCACTCGCTCTTTACAGATGCTGTAGCTACTGCTGCAGCTCAACAGGTGTGGGCTGTTGCAGGGCTTGGCAGCTCCCTGGCATGGTGAGGAGCTCCTGCCCAGAGCACAAGAACAGGAGCAAAGTCTGGGTCGAATTGTTGTTCAGACATCCACCTTCTACCAAAAAGCCAAAGAAACAACAAAAAAGACAAGAACTTTCAAAGCACCTTATTTGTGTTTCTATTGCATTTGAGTCCAGTAAACAATAGAGACTCCTGTATGTTATTTTTATTATTGAGTCTGCAAAATACAAACCCTACATTGAAATAAATTGCAATGGCTTGGATGTGTCTATGTGCATATTGGTTTGTTTTTCCTAAAGTTAATGAAGTCTTTTAGAAAAAATTGTCAGCCCAGCAGGATCCAAGTGTGGAGGAGTTTAGTGTGGGAGGATCCAGATGTGGGGCAAGAGAGTTTTGTGTGGGGCCGTCTGGGTGTGGGTGGCTCAGTGGGGGATCTGGATGCACAGGGGCTCATTGGTGGGTTCCAGGCGCAGGGTTAATGGGACTCTACGGGGTGGTCAGGGGGTCAGCAGCGGGGGCTGGGTGTGGGAGGCTCAGCGGTGGGGGGCTGGGTGCAGGGGAGGGGGGGCTCGTCAGGAGGGGATCCAGGTGCAGCTGGTTGGGGCTCAGTGGGATGGGTGTCCGGGGGGCTCGTTCGGGTGGTCCAGGTGCAGAGGAGGTGGGGCTCATTGCCGGGCTCCTGCTGCCCCCCCCACCCCTGCTTCCCCTCTCCTCTTCTCTTTCCCACTGCCCCCTCCCCCTCCCAACACCCTTCCTTCCCCACTGTCTCTTTCCCACACCACACCACCTCGCCCCCCTTGCCCTGCCCCACTGTGGGCACTCAGCACTGTACAGAACACAGGCTGGATCCCAGCTCCCAAGTGGCACTAGGACCCAGGAAGAGGCGTCCAGCTGCAAAGGCAGCAGAGCCCAGGGACAGCCTCTTTCAGACCCGCAGCTCTGCGCTCGCTCACAGAAATGGGGGGGGGGAAATGGGGGGACGCCAGTGGCATATGACCCTGTGTGCCATCCCATCCCCTAATTACACCCCTCCCCAGCAACTCCTCCTCCCCCCATGGCTTCCAACTGTTTCCTCATCACTTTCTGCAGGGAAGCAAAGACATTGTGTGTATGGCGGGGTGGGTGTTGGGGGAAGGGGACGGGGGCATGTTTTCTGCGCACACAGTGGTGCAGAATTCCCCCAGGAGTGGTAACATAACCCCGTCACTGTCCAACACTGACCAGCTGGAAACAAGGCCCAGAGGGTGGCATTCAGGGACCTCACACTGCTTAGTACCCTGGCAAATGCATTATAAAATTCAGACCAGAGGAAAAGAAAATTAAAACGGGGCCAGGAGCACTGAAATGTAAAGTGCAAAGCGAGGCTTTTATCTTCACAACATCCCTTCTTCCCTTTCTTTTTCGCTCAGGAGATTTTAAAAGGTCCCCTGCTCCCTTGTTTGATGGTCTCTGCGGTGGGATGGTCATCATTGCCCTTTTGGGGAAGAGGAAGTTAGTTACAATGGGTTGGAGCCGGCGTTGCCGTTGCTGTTAAAGTTTCAAATCCCAAGTGGTATTTGGGCTTCAGCCAAAGCCCATGAAGGTGGTGATGTCATCTGGGTCAGTCTTAGGCCTGGTCTGCTGAGGACATCTCTGAGGATCATGATAACGAAGGCCCCGGGATCCCAGAAGACAGTGGGGTTGGCTCCTCTAGCCAATTTCCCCCCCTGTGTTTCTTTAAGGACCCAGGAAAGGAAGTGGTGGGTGGAACAGCCCATCCCCTTATTATTCTGTCCACCAATTAGGCCTGATTGCTGTAGGTGTGTGTGGCCGTCCCTTGCTGTCAATCTCCGAGGGAGGCCACACCTCTTTGCCCTCACGAATCCTAGAAGGGCAGTCTGTAAAAGGGGGGAGTTAGCAGTCTCTAGAGCTCAGGCCCCCTGGGCTGGGCCAAGCCGCAATCGGTCTCCAGGACTGAAACCCTCAGACAGGGCAGAGCAATGAATAGTTCAGGCGCCCAGGCCCTCAGGCAGCGCAGGCACCAACCAGTCTAAAGCTCCAACATACGAACAGCCAGACTGGGTCAGACCAAAGGTCCATCCAGCCCAGTATCCTGTCTGCTGACAGTGGCCAATGCCAGGTGCCCCAGAGGGAATGAACAGAACAGGGAATCATCAATTGATCCATCCCCTGTCGCCCATTCCCAGCTTCTGGCAAACAGAGGCTGGGGACACCATTCCTGCCCATCCTAACAGCCATCGATGGACCTGTCCTCCATGCACTTATCTAGTTCTGTTTTGAACTCTGTTATGGTCTTGGCCTTCACACCATCCTCGGGCAAAGAGTTCTACAGGTTCACTGTTCGTTGTGTGAAGAAATAAGAACATAAGAATGGCCCTACTGGGTCAGACCAAAGGTCCATCTAGCCCAGTATCCTGTCTTCCGACAGTGGCCAATGCCAGGTGCCCCAGAGGGAATGAACAGAACAGGGAATCATCAAGTGATCTATCCCCTCTCGCCCATAGGCGCCGACTTATATGGGGCTCTGGGGCTTTAGCCCCAGGAATATTCCCAAGCAGGGGCTCTGCTCCACCAATGTTTTCTCCCCTGCTTGGAGCGCACCCCCCGCCGCTGCCGCCACCATCGCCACGGCTGGAGCTTCCCCCCTCCCCGCCCGGCAGGGGCGGCTCTAGGCACCAGCAAAACAAGCTGGTGCCTGGGGCAACAAAAGGCTGGAGCCCCAGCTCATCCTGCCGCTGCGAGCCGAGGAGCGGCCCGTCCCCTGCAGCCGGGGCAGGGCCGCGCTACCGGCTCCGCTTGGGGGAGAGGGATGGCCCCTTACCGGTAGCGTGGCCCCACCTGGCTGCAGGGGACGGGCCGCTCCTCCTCCGCTTGTTCGCGCCCGGGTCCTACACAGCGCAGCAGCAGCTTGGCTGGGGGGGCGGGGCTAAGCTCCGCCCCGCTCAGAGCCGCGTGGTCAGGGGGCGGGGCTGGGAGCTCCGGGCCCAGCGGCTCCTCCCCTGACCACGCGGCTCTGAGCGGGGAAGAGCTCAGCCCCCTCCGGGGGCCATGCGGCTGCAGCGCTGTGCAGGGCCGCTCCTCGAGGCGCGCAGTGAGCGGGGGGTAAGCAGCCGGGGCCGGGGGGTTGGCTAAGGTGCAGGGAGTCCCGGGGACACTCAGGGGGCAGGGAGGGGGCACAGGTTCTGTGGGGGGAGGGGCGGTCAGGGGCCAGGGAAGGGGGGTTGGATTGGGGGGGTCTCAGGGAGGTGGTTGTCAGGCACCCCCCGACCCCATTACCCCCCAGGCCCAGCCCTGACCCCCAGCTCCAAGCCCAGCCCCTCTGAGGTGGGCACCCCCCCAAACCCATCCTCCCCACCCAGCCCTGACCCCCAGCTCCAAGCCCAGCCCCTCTGAGATGGGCACCCCCCCCAAACCCATCCTCCCCTCCCAGCCCTGTCCCCCAGCTCCAAGCCCAGCCCCACTGAGATGGGCACCCCCCCAAACCCATCCTCCCCACCCAGCCCTGTCCCCCAGCTCCAAGCCCAGCCACTCTGAGGTGGGCACCCCCCCCAAACCCATCCTCCCCACCCAGCCCTGACCCCCAGCTCCAAGCCCAGCCCCTCGGACCTGGGCACACCCCCGGCCCCATCCCCCTCACAGCCCTGACCCCCAGCTCTGAGCCCAGCCCATCTGATCCGGACATCCCCCTGTACCCATTCCTCCCACAGCCCTGACCCCCAGCTCCGAGCCCAGCCCCTCTGATCCGGACACCCCCCTGACCCCATTCCCCCCACAGCCCTGACCCCCAGCTCCGAGCCCAGCCCCTCTGATCCGGACACCCCCCTGACCCCATTCCCCCCACAGCCCTGACCCCCAGCTCCGAGCCCAGCCCCTCGGACCTGGGCACACCCCCGGCCCCATCCCCCCCACAGCCCTGACCCCCAGCTCCGAGCCCAGCCCCTCTGATCCGGACACCCCCCTGTACCCATTCCCCCCACAGCCCTGACCCCAGCTCCGAGCCCAGTCCCTCTGATCCGGACACCCCCCTGTACCCATTCCCCCCACAGCCCTGACCCCCAGCTCTGAGCCCAGCCCCTCTGAGCTGGGCACCCCCGACACCATCCCCCACAGCCCTGACCCCCAGCTCTGAGCCCAGCTGCTCTGAGGTGGGCACCCCCGACCCCATCCCCCACAGCCCTGACCCCCAGCTCTGAGCCCAGCTGCTCTGAGGTGGGCACCCCCGACCCCATCCCCCACAGCCCTGACCCCCAGCTCTGAGCCCAGCTGCTCTGAGGTGGGCACTCCCCGACACCATCTCCCTCACCCCAGACCCCCAGCTCCGAGCCCAGCCCCCGTTGAGCCAAGCACCCCCCGACCCCATCCCCCCACCCCAGACCCCCAGCTCTGAGGCGAGCCCCCTCTGAGCCAGACAACCTCCGACCCCATCTCCCCACAGTCCTGAGCCCAGCCCCTGTGAGCCAGGCACCCCCCAGAGCCCAGCTCCCCACCCAGCCCTGGGCAACAGCAGCACCACCTCCAGGCAATGACAGCCCATTGGCACCAACCATCACCCAGCAACAGCCCATTATGTAATTGCAAATGTAGACAGACCAGTAAAGCATTTAATGTTTTTAAATAATGTATTTGGTGTATTTTCAAATTATTACAAATTAATTTTCACTAGTTATTTTTTACATTTCCAAATACATGTTACTATAGTATTGCAACTTTTTTTTATGGAAGGGGCCCCCAAAATTGCTTTGCCCCAGGCCCCCTGAATCCTCTGGGCGGCCCTACCCAGTGTGTGTGAGGAGCTGGGGAGGGACGGAAACGGGGTCCCCTGGAGCCGAGCCCGGGCTGCGATGGCGGCGAGGGGCTCCTGGAGTGTGTGAGGAGGTGAGCGGCCGGCTGCGTTCATCGGTGCTGAGCAGGTAGCCCCGCAGCCGGAGATCCTTGCCTTCCCTCCTGCCAGGGCTGGGCCAGGGCACCGTGAGGCTGAAGAGCAGCAGGTCCAGGGGGCTCTCCAGGTCCTCGGCTGCCAGCATGTCGGGGGTGAGGGCGGTGAGCGCGAACTGATCCACCTTGGCCACCAGCAGTGCTGCGAAGCCCAGGGAGGGGGCCGTGTTCTTTGCGCCACCCCGTAGCCGCGCCGCCACCTGGAAGTACTCCCGCTCCGCGCCGCCCAGCAGCTCCACCCGCATGGGGACTGAGTCACAGCTGGGCCAGGGTTCGGCTGCAGTGTGCTGGTAGCGGATCCCACATTTGGGGTGGAGCCCAGTGCTGGGGCAACAGGGGGTGTGCGGGGGGGGCTCATGTCTGGGGGCGGGGGAGGGCAGCCAAAAAATGTTTTGCTTGGGGCGGCAAAAAACCTAGAGCCGGCCCTGCCGCCCGGCCCCAGAGCTTCCCTGCCTGAACACAGACCAGACAGCGTGTCTCTCTCCCTTGCCTCTGTTGCTGCCGGCTGCTGCCTAAGGCAATGCAAGCTGCTGTTGCTTGCTGGAGCACCGGCCGGGGGAGGGGAGCGGAGTGGAGGGGGCTGTGCCATGTTTGGCAGCCCTCCCCTCCCCCTACCTGGAGGAGAGGCAAAGGGGACTTCCGGCCAGGACTCGGAGACTGACCTCACTCACCTGAGCAGCTGCTGGGGCTTCCGTGAGTGTTTGACCCTATGATTCCCCCCCCCCCCCAGCCCCAGCCCCCACTCCTGCCCAACGCTGGGGAAGGGGCAGCCCCATGCCATCCCCTCCCACCGTCCCCCAGTGAAGCTACGGTGAGGGGCAGCAGGCTGCAGCCTGCAGCAGGGGTCAGGGAGGCAGGAAGCCATATATGAAGGCAGTGCCCCTCCCCTCCAGCACCCACCCACCACAGGGCAGATGGGGGAGGGGATTCATAGACCTACCTGAGCAGCTGGGGCTTGGGTGAATTTTATGACACCCTGCTCCCCTGCCCCATAGCCATCACCATGCAGACCCCACTTCTGCCCCATGCTGGGCAAGGGGCAGCCCCATCCACAGTGAAGTTATGGTGAGGCGCAGTAACATGGAAGGCCACCTGTGATGGCAACCCCCACCCCCTAGTACCCATCATAGAGGAGGTGAGTGAGCTTTCTGGACCTGAGAGGGGGCCTAGGAGCATGTGCAGTGACTGTGGTGCAGAGTGAGTGTGCTGTGGGGGGTAGGGGGGCAGAGGAGGGGTCCCTCCCCTGGAGCTTGCTGCTGCCAGTGGTGGTGATGGGGAGTCCTCTCTGGCCCTAGCCCTGGGGCAGCCTGTCTGCACCCCAAGTTCCTCATCCTCAGCCCTGCCTCACCCCAAAGCCTGCACCCCCAGCACCGAGCACGCTCCTGCACTGTGAACCCCTCATCCCCAGCCCCACCCCAGAACCCTCACCTGAGGGGAAAAACGTGCAACTTAAATTTGGTGGTCAGTTTGGAGTATCATTGTATTTAGCACAATATTTGATTATTTTACACCCTTCAAAGTATGTAACTGGTCATATACAGGTGTTTTCTCTGAGTACTGTCTGTGTGCCTCAGTTTCCCCAATGCATTTCTTAAGGCTCTAGATGGTGGGATAAGGGGGTGTGATTGTTGTAAAGCCCTAGAGGGCCAGTGTGATGCCGTCTGCACAGAGAATGGCCGAAACCCAGTCTCCAGGCAACTGATGGCCTGGGCCACCCCCCTGCAAGGTGCCAACTGAAGGTGTTGGAGAACAAAGAGATCAGGTGGCCTCCTAATGCCTGGAAAAGAGACAAAGGCCAGAGGAGGGAATGTCAGTGCCTGTGCGGACTTCCGGGAAGCGCATGGTGTGGAAGGGGATGCTGGGATGCTTTGGAACAACTCCATACAAAGCCAGTCAGGACTCTGGGGGAGCCTCCTCTCTGAGCATACTGTCTCCAGGGCAAGAAGCTTACACCTTCCTGGGTCTGACCTCGGAGCATTCAGCATGCCCTTCCACACCATGCACTTTCCGCAGCGAGTCTGCCCAGGCAGGTCCTGGGGCAACCAGAGGTCCCTGCACCCCAACTCCGCAGTCAGATGTGACTCTCAGCCAGACAGTAAAACAGAAGGTTTATTAGATGACAGGAACACAGTCTAAAACAGAGCTTGTAGGTACAGAAAACAGGACCCCTCAGTCAGGTCCATCTTGGGGGGTGGGGAGCCCAGACCCACGTTCTGGGCCTCTCCCGATTTCCCCAGCCAGCTCCAAACTGACACTCCCTCATCTGGCCTTTGTGTCTCTTCCGGACAAGGAGGCCACCTGATCTCTTTGTCCCCAACACCGTCAGTTGGCACTTTGCAGGGGAAACTGAGGCACCCACACAGTATTCAGAGAAAACATTAAGAACATTCCCACTTTGTCACAACAGGTGCAACAAAATTTAATACTGTATATTAAAGCAGGCAAGTGCTGCTTCTGACTTTCCACTTTTAATTGACCCTTGTAATCTTGTAGTGCTGACGCATTGTAGCTTCATTTTATATCAGCTTACAGGGTGAGAGCGGCGGGGGGGGACACCACCATTTTGGGCCCCACCAAAAATTATACGAACCTGCCGCCTATGCTCTCGCCCATTCCCAGCTTCTGGCAAACAGAGGCTGGGGACACCATCTCTGCCCACCCTGGCTAATAGCCCTTGATGGACCTATCCTCCATGAATTTATCTAGTTCTTTTTTGAATCCTGTTATAGTCTTGGCATTCACACCATCCTCTGGCAAAGAGTTCCATAGGTTGACTGTGCGTTGTGTGAAGAAATACTTTCTTTGTTTGATTTAAACCTGCTGCCTATTAATTTCATTTGGTTCTTGTGTAATCCTTCTGCCAGGTGAAGCCAGCAACAACCAGTGCTGGGTTCAAAATCTAGGGGTTCCTTTCCATCAACACAATACAGAACTGGCTCAAGCCCCCACCCAGTAACCTGGGAAAATTACACCCCTGGGCGTCTCTGTGAGGCAATACTTCCCCACTCGCAAGCACAGAGTCTGAGCGCAGAAAAGAAACTTTTAATAAAAGGAGGGAAGTAACTGTGGCAGAGCTCTGACCTTGCTCCTGTGGGTCCTGCACTTCTAGGCAGTTTATGCTGCCTCAGTGGCTCACTGTGACCCTCCACGTAGCCCTTCTCTCTCTAGGGTCAGGGTTACAGTCTACTGAGCCCTTTTCATCATAGGCTGCAAGGAGGTTGGTGAGAGAACTCCCACAGTCTCTGTTCAGCCTCCTGTCCTGACAGGGACCTGACTTCCCCTTCCAGGAGCTGTTCCTGTAGTGGTGGGTTGGGGGGAACCCGGGCCCGCCCTCTACTCCGGGTTCCGGCCCAGGGACCCTAATGGTAGCAGCTGTTGGCAGCCAACCTTTCACTGCCAGAGTTGCTACATTTCCCTGGGCCACTTCCCCACAGCTCTCCTGCTTCTCCCTTCTTCACCCTTACCTTAGGGCTCCTTTAACGATGGCTTGAGGGTGTCTTCAGTAACCAGCCCTTCAGCCGCACTTCCTCTCCTCTGACTCCCTGACTCCCCTGCCTGACTGGAGTGAGCCCTTTTCATAGTATCAGCAGGGCCTTAATTAGAGTCAGGTGGTCACATTAACTGAATGGCCTCACCTGACTCTTTACAGGTTAATTAGAGTCAGGTGCTCTCATTAGCCTGGAGCAGCCCCTGCTCTGGTCAGTCAGGGAACAGAAAATTGTTAATCCAGTGGCCAGTATATCTGCCTTCTGCTGTACCCAACTGGCTTGGGTCTATCACATAACTCAGCATTAATTTGGGAAACCACCACTAAGGCCTGGTCTACACTAGGACTTTAATTCGAATTTAGCAGCGTTAATTCGAATTAACCGTGCACCCATCCACACCAGGAAGCCATTTAATTCGACATAGAGGGCTCTTTAGTTCGAATTCTGTACTCCTCCCCGATGAGGGGAGTAGCGCTAAATTTGACATGGCTATGTCGAATTAGGCTATGTGGGGACGGAAATCGACCTTAATAGCTCCGGGAGCTATCCCACAGTGCACCACTCTGTTGACGCTCTGGACAGCAGTCCGAGCTTGGATGTTCCGACCAGCCACACAGGAAATGCCCAGGGAAAATTTGACACGCTCCGGTGCCTTGTGGATGTTCTGCAGGACCGCAAGCAGGAGGACAGAGCCCCCCGGACTGTATCTGCAACCGCCCTCCCCTGCCACAAAGTTCCAACCCCTCCTCACCCAAAGTAACAGGAAGGAGGGGTGACAGGGGCCGTGAAAACTGTCACTGCACCCCTGCAGAGTGCACAAATACAAGAAGGCTCTCATTCCCTAAATGTTGAGAAGTCCTTCCCTTCCTGGGCTCACCGAAGCCCCAATCCCAGTTTCATCCCCTAACTGTGTAGTTGATTATTAAAAGTAGTTTGCTGTTAATTACTATTTCTGTCAAGTTTTTCTACAGAAGACTGTCTGTGAAGGGGGGGGGAAGGGGGTTGTTAATTGCATAGGACAGCCACCTTTACCAGGGTACAGACACGGGGGGCAGGATCAACAGCAGGTCACACACACAGTGCAGTCAGTAGGCACCCTGGTCGGTCTGGGAGGTGTTTTCCATGTTCTGTGTGGGTGGGGGGTACGTGACTTTGTGGCATGGGAGGGCGATTACAGAACTTATGCAGCGGTCCTTGTCCCGGACCACAGAGCCACGCAGCAGGGGAATCTGTAACCGTCCTACCCCGCCACAAGGTCACATAGCCCCCGCACACAGAGTCCCGACAAGGAGGGATGGCAGGCTCCGTTGAAACAACCAGTCCGGCACTGCAGACCGCTCTAGGAGCAGGAGCCTGTCATTCCTCGAGTATAGAAGCGGTGTTAACATCACTGCACACCCTACCCACCACAGTCTGCGTCCCTGTTTCAACCCTTTAACGCAAATTCATTAATAAAGAAAACGTTGTTAAGTAACAATGTTCCATTAACTTTATTTTTAAACGTGTGTTGGAAGGGGGAAACGTGGTGAACGGGGTATGTAACCACAGAAGAACGTCAACAGTAACTGAAGCAGGGGCAGGTTCAGCTTCTCTGTAAAGAAACTGAACAGTCACAGGTCACGCTGCTCGCCGAGGAACCTAGCTTTAAAAGCCTCCCGGATGCACAGCGCTTCCCGCTGGGCTCTTCTAATTGCACGAGTGTCTGGCTGAGCGTAATCAGCAGCCAGGCGATTTGCCTCAACCTCCCATCCCGCCATAAAGGTCTCCCCCTTGCTCTCACAGAGATTGTGGCGCACACAGCAAGCTGCAATAACAATGGGGATATTGGTTTCGCTGAGATCCGAGTGAGTCAGTAAGCTCCTCCATCTCCCCTTGAGATGTCTGAAAGCACATTGAATGATGACAGTTACCCAAGACCACCCTCGAAACATTTCCCCCCCCAGCATGCATTGTGGGGAAATCCCAGAATTCCAATGGGCAGCGGGGACTGCGGGAACTGTGGGATAGCTTCCCACAGTGCACCGCTTCCAATGTCGACGCTTGCCCCGTTAGTGTGGACCCACAAACTCGAATTAGTGTCCTTAGTGTGGACACACAAATTCGACTTTGTAAGGTCGATTCCACAAATTCGAATTAAGTTAAATCGAACTAATCTGGTAGTGTAGACATACCCTAACAGGTGTGGAAATAGAGATGGAAATGAAGGGGATTTCAATGCAAATAGTGTAGTTTGTGAGCAAGAGTCAGGCTAGCTGTAATCCTAACAACGCGAGATTTGTAGAAGCGAGGATTGTGTGAGGCGGGTGGGAAAGAACTGTGAGAGAAGTTGTTGCGACCTTGTGTTAGATAAGTATGGAATGTAGGCTAGAGTCTAAATTAGTAAGAAAAATAAGATATCAGGATGACCAATGTATAAACAAAATGCAACTGTTGTCTGTAACAAAAGGTATAAATGCTTGCTGTAATTGTTTACCTGGAGAGAGACCTGTTCTGCTCTCTCCCTCCATGCAATTGCTAGAGATATAACGTATCTGACTTGCTGCATCCAACCTGAGAGTGAGAACTGTGTTTTTCTCTGACACACGGTTCATAAACATAAACCCCTGAGCAAAAGACCGACCGCAAGTAAGCTGGCAGTGTCCTTTTCCCCTCGGGTGCTTAAGTCCAGCAACCCAAAAGTCCCTTTAACGTGCCTGTCCCTTCTCTGCACCCCACTCACAGTTGCTGTCCTTGGTCAGTGCAGACCCAGAGTTCAAAGGTGCATCTGCAGAGTTCACCTCCCACCCTGGGTGGAGGTAAGGAGACACCTTACTTGCTCTGCTGCTCAGGCCCTTGTCCACCACCTCTCTCCACCAGCTGCCCTGCTGGCCACTTGCTCTGCTCACTGTCTCACCAGCCACTTGTTTGCCAGCCATCAGTCACCTTCTGCTACCACGAGCCTCTCTGCTGTAACCTCTGCATATCCATCTCTTTGTGATTTTCAAATCTTTGCAGGATGTGCAGAGACAGTGCCCCATCTTAAATGATTTCAGCTCTCAGTGATGGAGCATTTAAAATAACAAAAAAGGCTCCTAATGAAGCCTATTTAGCTCTTTCTTTGAACAGTGGGGAGAAACAGGTCAAACCAGCCTACAAACAGTCCATACATCTCCTAGCTAGAACATCTGTCACATCCCTCTTATGTTCACAGGCTCTGGCATTCAAGCTCCTGGCTTAAGAAGGTCCTTTCAGCTGAAGCTGACCCCCCACTCATTTGGGACAGGTTAAGCACAGTCATGCTTCCTTGTAGTCCTACAATACTTACAACATTTCGGCAACAGCATTTCTCTACTCCTGCATTCAGTAATAAAGTGATTTGTGCCTAACACCAGCCAAAATTGATTACTTTGACACCACTTTATCTGCTGAATATCTAAGCAGGGCAGGAGCAAACTGTATTTGCATAAACACACCCAAGGTCTCTCCCCCTCCTAGGTAGCTATCAGGAAAACATTCATTCAGATCCTGTACATGCCAAAGTCACCACTGGGTACCCCCCTCTCATTTCCCCCTTTTCCTCTCACAGCAGGGGCTGTGTGTGTTGTGTAGGGTCTTGGAAACTCAGTCACTCACAGTGGATCAGCAGACAAGTTTCTTGAAGCAAACTGAGTGGGGTTGTTTGGTTGTCCTCTCCCAATACCAGGGAAGGGCCGTGAAGAAATCAGAATACTGAGACTGACAGTCCCTGGGGCCAATAGGGAGAGGCCAATGCTCCAGATCAGCCCAATTGACAGGGCGGCCAGGTCAATGAGAGAGTCAGTAGCCCAGGGACCCGTCCTTTGTGTCAGCTGGAGCTGCCTGAGCCAGCGCAGGACTGAGCTAAGGTTCCACCCACCAGGGGGCATCTGGCCATCCCTCAGTGTCAGTATCTGAGGGATGCTACAGCTCTTTGCTACAATTTCCAACACACCAATTTTGGTTCATTGGTTTCCGGTCCCACATTTTCTTTTTTATCAGGCATGATCTGAACACAGTCCTTGAGTTATATCCAGAGGGTCTTTTGGTTTGGATTAATTCAGTCTGTCTTCCTTTTGAACCTTTTCCCATCTCACACTTATTAATGTTTCCCTCCTGTCTGGTGATTTGAAGTTACAGAGGAAACACTTAATTACCTTATCACACAGGGTACGGATATGATAAGTGAGATCAAAGCAAGCAGCAATTTACAAGTGTAACCCTTCTGCCCCTCTGAGTTGGCAGCAACAAGGGCCAGGTTCAGTATCCAGGGGTTCCGTTTCAATAACACAATGCAAAACCAGCTCGAGCCCCCACCCAGTGACATGGGACAATTACATACCACCCCCCCGGGTGCCTCTAGGAGGCAATACTTCCCCACTCGCAAGCACGGAATCTGAGTGTAGCAAAATCCTTTTAATAAAGGAGGGAAACAATGCGGCATTACGTTGGGGAAACACCACAAACCGGATTATAACACAAACCATAAGCAACAAAAACCCACCTCCAGGTACGTTTGGCAATGTCCTTTCCCCCTTAGGGTCTTAAGTCCAATTACCCCAGAGTCCAACAACCCGAAAGTCTCTGGTCAGTGCCACCCCAGACTTCAAAAGTTTATCTGCAGAGTTTTACCCCCCCAGCCTGGAAATGGGGCGGAGGCACACACAGGGTGTTAAGGGGCACCTTACGTGGGCCAGGGCCAACTCCTCCGCTTAGCTCTTTTAGTGATTTCAGCTCTTAGTGATTTCAGCTTGTAGTAGGGGAGCCCCAGTGGTGGTGCACTACTGGCCCCATGTGAATTCAGCTTAGCAGTCGCTAGATGGACTCCTAATGGAATCAAAATTAGCTCTGCTCTTCAACAGTGGAGAGAGGAGGCTGTACAATGGCTGTTCCAGGCCCTCAAACGGGGGCCCATACCATAGGGTACACACACCAGTCTCCAACCTCTCTCATTTCACTGGGTTTTGGCACCCATGTCCCTTGTCTAGCAAGTGCTACTTAATTGATGGTAAGACTCTCTGTCATAAAGCAGTCTCATAGTTCCTCATTCACATAATCAGGGTGACACCACTTTATTCCTCCTGCCCCAATAACAAAGAAATTGGGGATCCCAAAGCTGTCAAAATAACCATCCCAGGCTGCTGTGGGCTATACTAGGTGGGATGGGGGGTGCCAATGCAAATAACTGAAATGCCAATGCAATACCTGAAATTCCTTTCCACACTCCCCATAATTTACCACCAGATGTCAGGGTAGAGCTCATCCTGACTCTGCTTACACAAGCGTTTCACAGAGTCATAGAATCATACAATATCAGGGTTGGAAGTGATCTCAGGAGGTCATCTAGTCCAACCCCCTGCTCAAAGCAGGACCAAACCCAACTAAATCATCCCAGCCAGGGCTTTGTCGAGCCTGACCTCAAAAACCCCTAAGGAAGGAGATTCCACCACCTCCCTAGGGAACCCATTCCAGTGCTTCACCACCCTCCTAGTGAAAAAGTTTTTCCTGATATCCAACCTGGACCTCCCCCACTGCAACTTGAGACCATTACTCCTTGTTCTGTCATCTGCCATCACTGAGAACAGTCTAGATCCATCCTCTTTGGAATCTTAGTCCAAACACTAACCACATTCTTAATTCTAATCCCCATTGTAAACATACCAACACACGGGTGACCAGACTGGCTCCAGCTCTGTATCACCTGTGTTCAGTAGAGGCCTGTAGACGGGTTGGACTCACCCCTGCGGCGCCTCCTGCTGGTGACTCTGGGGAATTAGCTCGGTTCCAGTCCGGAACGCACTCTGCAGGCCAGTGATCCGCCTGCCTTCAGGCCCCCGTGTCCCTCCCTGGACCCGGTGCCCTTTCACATGGGGTGCTGACCCCTGGCAGTAACCCCTTTCTCTCTGGGTTTCCCCTCCTTGGGGAAGCCCCACCCTCTAGCCCCACCTTGCCTCAGTATTGGCCACTGCCAGTCCTTGTCTAGCCCCACGCTCTGGGGCAGACTGCAGTATCCGCCTATTCATCACAGGCAAAGGGGTTTGGACCTGCTGCCTTGGCCTACCCCTGGGCTGCCCTCTGCAACCCCCAGTACCTGTTGGCCCTTTGCTAGGCCGCAGCCTGGGGCTTTCTAGGCTGGAACTCCCCAGCTCCTCAGCCTTTCCCCAGCTCTGCTTCACCCTAGGTACCTTGCCTATAGCCCCTGCAGCCAGGCCCTTCTTCCTCTTCAGGCAGAGAGAGACTGTCTGGCTTCTGGCTTCCCTGGCCTTTTTTATAAGGCCCTGTTGCTCAGTTTGGGGCGTGGCCCCAGCTGCAGCCACTTCCTCAATCAGCCCTGCCAGGCCACTTTTAAACCCCTCACAGCAGGAACAGGGTTTCACCCTGCTACACACCCCCCACCTCAAGAACCCCTCCACCGGGGGACAGGCGGGGTGCTCTACCGGCTCAGCTTTCTCCTCAGCTGGGCCCGCAGAGAATCCCTTTCTGCTCGCAGGCTCTCCAGCGCTTGGAGCAGCCTGCTTGCTTCACTCACAGTCTGGGTCCCCACCATAGACCTCCCTAGTCCTACGTGGGTCCCCACTTCTGTTTGGGTCCCCACCTCGGCTCTCCTGGCCCTTATGTGGGTTCCCTGATTTAGGTGGGGCTTCTCTGCCCCAGCCCCTTTCTCTCTAGGGGCCTCAGTCTGGACTACCCCTTCCTGGCGGCTAGTCCCAGACCGAGCCTTGGTTTCTGACACTGCCCCTCTCTGCCTCAGGGGGCAATGCCTCTTTAGGTGGCCCTTGGTGTGGCAGTGGAAGCACCCTCGGCTCCTTCCCCCTGCCACGGCCCTAGTCTTGCTTGTTTGGGCCCTAGCCTTTCCTTCTGGGCTGGCCCGGGCCTTGGGAGCTCCATGAGGGCACTCCCTCTTTAGGTGTCCCTGCTCCCCACAAGCCCAACAGGTTTGGAGCCCCCCTGTTAACTTCACAGGGGGCACTCGAGTCTTGTCTGGGTGAGGCCTCTCTGCCCCAACCCAGTAGGGGCACACCCTTCTCAGGTGTCCCCGTCACCCACAGGCAAAACAGTCTTTAGGCCTCGGCACTGGCCTCCAGCCCAAGGTGCCTGGCCCCCGTTGAGGTCCATGTGCCCGCCCCCACAGCAGCTGAAGCAGCCACGCTTGCTGCTCGGCGAGTTGGTCCACACAAGCTCTCCAATAATAGTCCACCTTTGTCATTTTCTCCACCGTTTTATCTCTTAAGTCTCAAAGTCCAGGCAATAGTCCCATAGTCCTTGCCCTGGCCCCTTGTATCAGGGGCGGACCGCTATGCCCGCATTCTCCACCATGTGTAGATGGGTCGGACTCACCCCTGCGGCGCCTCCTGCTGGTGACTCTGGGGAATTAGCTCGGTTCCAGTCTGGAGCACACTCTGCAGGCCAGTGATCCTCCTGCCTTCAGGCCCCCATGTCCCTCCCTGGACCCAGTGCCCTTTTACAAGGGGGTGCTGCCCCCGGCAGTAACCCCTTTCTCTCTGGGTTTCCCCTCCTTCAGGAACCCCCACCCTCTAGCCCCACCTTGCCTCAGTATTGGCTACTGCCAGTCCTTGTCTAGCCCCACACTCTGGGGCAGACTGCAGTATCAGCCTATTCATCACAGGCAAAGGGGTTTGGACCTGCTGCCTCGGCCTACCCCTGGGCTGCCCTCTGCAACCCCCAGTACCTGTTGGCCCTTCGCTAGACCGTAGCCTGGGGCTTTCTAGGCTGGAGCTCCCCAGCTCCTCAGCCTTTCCCCAGCCCTGCTTCACCCAGGTCCCCTGTGTCTAGCTCCCTGCAGCCAGGCCCTTCTCCCTCTACAGGCAGAGAGAGACTGTCTTGACTTCTGGCTTCCCTGGCCTTTTTTATAAGGCCTGTGGCTCAGTTTGGGGCATGGCCCCAGCTGCAGCCACTTCCCCAATCAGCCCAGCCTTGAGAGCAGCCGCTCTCAAGCCCTGCCAGGCCACTTTTAAACCCCTCACAGCAGGAGCAGGGTTTCACCCTGCTACAAGGCCCAACCCCGCTCCGCCCAAGGGCACAGCTGGCTAGAGCCCCCTCCAACCGGTGAGTTCCAGGGGCTGGATGTTGTGACCCAGCCCTCCCGTTGAGGTGCAGAGCTGGGGACACCTGAGCCTCACTAACAAGGTTCCCTGGAGAACCATCCATACAAGGATCCCCAAGTGCGTCACAGACACTCCTGGCTTTACCCTCTCCCCATCCTTGAGTGGCAGGTTGGTGTCATTAGCCCCCCCTGTACTGCCTGAGATAGGGAGGGGCTTTCCCCAGGGATGTTCACACAGGAAGACGATGGCGGCCAAGCCAGGAATGGAACCCAGGAGTCCTGGCTCAATTTTTTGTTGTTATGAATAGTGTTTGATTTCTATAGCACCAGAGATGTGTATGGAGCCCGTACCCCACTGGGAAGTGTGTGCTCTGTGTCTAGGGTGACCAGAGAGCAAGTGTGAAAAATTGGGACTGGGGTGGGGCTAATAGGTGCCTATATAAGAAAAAGCCCCAAATATCTGGACTGTCCCAATAAAATCAGGACATCTCATCACCTTATACATGTCCCTCTCAATGCCTGATCCCAGGAGATTGCTACAGCTCTCAGCTAATGGCTCTTAGTCCTTTAGCTCTGGCTGTCCAGGATTCTGCTTCCAGCTCTGAAGGACAATGATGTTTACACAACAGCTAGACACATCCCTGCTTTGAGGCGCTCAGGGTCTGAGAGGAGATGAGACCAGGAGGAGATGGGTGGGCCAGAAGAGAGGAAACTCTGGTTATTGCAGATATCTGGAGGGGAACCAAGTCCTGTCCCTTAGCCAAAAGGTCTGACCCACCCTCAGGGCTGGCTCTAGGTTTTTTGCCGCCCCAAGCAAAAAAACCTTTGGCTGTCCCCCGTCCCAGCCTTGGGCTCCCCCCTGCACCCCCTGCTGCCCCAGCCCTGGGCTCTCCACCCACACGCACACTCCCTGCCACCTCAGCCCTGGGCTCCCCCCACACCAGTGGCCCCCAACTGCACCCTCCTTCCGCCGCAGCCCTGGGTCACTGGTAACTCGCTCCCAGGGCGGGTCATTCAGCAGGAATTTTGGATGTGCACAGAACACAGACAGGATTGGTTCCCATATGGTTACAGAGCTGCAGTAAAGTGGAACAATTTTCAGCTTGTGTGATTGGAGGATATCTGGATGCATATTATAAGACTATCCTACATAAATGAGGAAAAGTTGAGGTGCCTTTATTATTCTTTTGTTCCACTCTTTCTTTCTATGCGGAATTTGCCAATGCAGTATCACTGTCTTCCTTTTAAACAAACAAACAAAAAAGGCATTGGCTGTTGAAAATAGCAATTCCAGTCCTAATAACCACTGGGAAGCATTTCTTGCTCAATTTTATCCTACTTTTTCTACAGCAAGTTACAGTGGATCAGTATATTTGATTTGGGAGAAATGAAGTAACAGCTTCCCAAACTGAGCTTGAGCACTCCTGAATTTTGAGGTGTTCAAATCTGGAAGGCAGGTACTGGGTGTGTCTGTGTGTGTGTGTGTGTGTGGGGGGCTGTGGGCTCCACAGGGGAGCACGGCAGCATGTATGCAGCAGCGTGTTGGGGACTGTGCAGAGCCAGACTTGCTGGTCTGAGTGGCAGGTAGGGGGGCTGGGGGGTTGGAGAAGGGGTAGGGGGTTCTGGGGGGGCAGTCAAGGGACAGGGAGTGGGGGGGTTGGATGGGGCGCAGGTTTGGGGGGGCAGTCAGGGGCAGGGAGATGGGGGGGTTAGATGGGTCAGGGGTTTGGGGGTGGAGTCAGGGGACAGGCATTGGCGAGATAGGCATGGAAGTCCCAGGGGATTGTCAGGGGACAGGTAGGGGGTGGGGTCCTGGGGGGAAGTTGGGGGGGTCTCAGGAGGGGGCAGTTGGGGACAGGGAGAAGGGAGGCTCAGATAGGGGCTGGGGTCCTGGGGGGCAGTTGAGGGCAGTTAGGGGCAGGGGTCCCGGGAGGGGGTTATCAGGGGACAGGGAGTGGGGGGGGTTGGATGAGTTGGGGTTTCTGTGGGGGGCAGTCGGAGGGAGTGGATGGTGGCAGTGGGGCGACCCTCCCTCCCCATGGAGTGTCCTGTTTTTTGAATGTTAAAATATGGTCTCTCTACCACTCACAGTGCAAATCTCCACTCACAGCATGCTACTGCATGAGGTCCCCCTCCTTCCTTTCCAGTTGGTAGTGGCCAAGGGAATGCTGGGAAATGTAGCTCTTTCCCTGCTCCAGGGCTGGCTCTATAGGCAGGGAGCTAACCAAGGAACTACAGCTCCCAGAGCCCCCTGTTGGTTCTCAGCTCCCATGCCGCCCCTGCAAATGGGCTGCCCCAAGCAGGTGCTTGCTTTTCTGGTGCCTGGAGCCGCCCCTGCCCATCCTGCCTCCCTCCAGGGGTCCCCATCCTCTCCTCCACTGGGATCTGGGTGGTTCAGGTCACAGTCAGAGGGGCTGGATGGACGTGTCTACGTGGGGCCAGGAATGGGACAGAGGAGACACACACAGAACTGCACACTCCGGAGAGTTTATTCTTGTCGTGGGCTGCAGGCACTGAGGGGAAGGGCGGGAAGGGGCAGGCGTGTAACTAGAACAGAGACACTTGCGGGAAGAGGGTTTGCAGCTGGGGAAGTGAGATCTGGTCTCTCAGGGAGGGAGGGGACAGGCCCTCCATGCAGCAAAGGCATCGGAAAGTCTGGGACGTTGCCTGATCATCCCAAGGAGCCCAGTTCTTTTGCATCCCAGGCGCTGAGCAACCCCTTCAGGCGCAGGCGAGTGACTCCCCTGGCTACAGTCCATACTTGCAAACGTAGCCGTTTAGCTTGTTACAGGGAGCATCGTTCCAGTTCTTAAAACCTAGAAGGTAAAACAGAAATCACTGGGGTGGGGGAAGGGCGATTGGGGCCATTCCTGCCCTTACAGTGACCCCTCCCATGCACCCTGCTGAGAGAAGACCCTCCCCACCAGCTGCTGGGCATGAGGCTGTGAGGATGAGGAGGCTGGAGACGAAGCCCCATGTGCCTCAGACAGGGACAGACTCCTTCGCTCCCTGAGGGATGCTGTGTCAGCAGGAGACCCTCTTCTATTGTGCTGGAATATGTCTGATGAGAGCACGACGGGGCCCCTTGGTGCTAGATGTGGTGCATGCACACACTGACAGACAGTCCCTGCCCCAGAGAATGCACAGTCTAAACAGACAAGAGGTGTGTAGGGAAACTGAGGCCCAGAGTGGGGAAGGTCACCCAGCAGATCAATGGCAGGTCCAGGAATAGAAGCCAGGTCTCTAGAGTCACAGCTCCGTACCTGTCCACTATACCAGGCTGCCTCTCGATCTGCGACTGCTGTTACCTCCTCTCCCTGCCAACAACCCTCAAAAGGCCAGAAAGGAGAGCACAGAGCCCTGGCTAGGTGCCCGCGGGGAGACAAGCTCAGGAAGAGGGAAGCTGGGTCGTTCTGTGCTGAATGAGCCGGCCCTACCTCCATCCCCTACACATCTGGGTTTGAGCAGGGCCCAGAGGCAGCATCTCTCCCCAGGAGACAACACTACGGATTCGGGTTGATGAATTGTTGTGAATTTCACCCTCTTTCCCCTTCGCAGAGCCACACAGCCTCGGGAGCATTATTCAGAAACGGTTTTCGTACTTGTCTGGGAAATTTTTCACTTCAACTATTAGCTGTGGGTGTGATTGGTCGTGCAAGTCACATGGCATTGTTCCTGCTCCAGGATTGGATGAGTGACACTTTTATGTAGGAGACAGTGGGGGGAAATCTCCTGCCCAGTGTGAGTTTGTGGGGGAAAGAGCATTCGTGCCAACGCTGCTGAACACTCAGACTCAGGCGCGTCGGAGGGTGGGTGAGGCCGTGTGACTAGCATGGCCCATGAAGAATGAATCTCTCTTGAATTAGCGAGTGAGCTTTCCCTGTTCACCCAGCTCCATGTCCTACTGCCAGCCAAGGGGACGAGGCCTTCAGCCCCGCTCCAGCCCCCTACCCTACTCCAGCAACTCCAGCAGGAAGCTGGCTTAATGGCCAGCTGGGGATTCCTCTTGCTTAGGGAACCCAGCAGAAACAGATGCCCTGCCCAGTCCTGGCCTCCCCAACATAGGAGACAGGCTGGGGTGTGGCTGGAGCCCCTGTGCTCTGGCCTTCCAAGTTGTTACTGCCACTGTCAGAGCAGCCCTGAGGCTGCTCTAAATTTTCCTGAGGCCAAAATAGCCCCCGCCTGCCTCCAGAATCAGGGTGGCAAAAGCCACCAAGGCACCACCCGAAGAGTCCCTACATGGCACCTAGTAGGCAATAGCTCCGCTCTTGTCTTTCCCTTTAACTGATCATCTGGGACCAAATGTACTGGATGGCCTGCTTCTGACTAGAGCTGAGCCTCAAACTGGGACACATGGGGAGGAATTTTTGGGTGAGATCAGGGGAGAGAGAGCGGCAGTGTGAGCTGAGGGAGCGAGGCAGGGTGACAGGACAGGAGGCCATGCCAGCAGAGAGTGCCGGAGTGTGTGGCCAGGGGCCTGTCTTGGCTCCTTTGTTGGTGCATGTGTGTTTCAACTCTCTGCTTATCCTTGTAGCTCACCAGCTTACCTCTGTTTTTCAGCAGCTCAGTGCAGAACTCATTGTTGTTCAGGTTACGTGGTTCTCCAGCACTCCAGCTACTGAAGCGATACAGGGAGCCATCTGTCCATGTCCAGCGTCTGGTCTGCAGAGACAGGGGAGAAAGGTCGTGGGGTCCCGGGGAGAAGAGACATTGGTGACAAGGCACCGTAGAAACACAGAACCCAACACAGAAGTGCCCCACTCAGGCAGTGGGAGAGTCGGGGAAGGGCCGTTGGGCAGTCGGTGGGGAGAGGCCAGCTCAGGGGGACGGGCCCTGGAGTCACTGATCTAATAGTAACACTTAGCACATGAATTTCACCATCTCCCTTCCAAGCCTGAATTAACTAATTATCTTGTGATGGAGCAGAGTCACTCTGGAATGTGTTCTAGTCCCTAGTGGGCACAGCCCCCGGGGGGCACTAGTGGTTTAAGGTGGGTGATCTCATCCTGCTTAAGCAAAATAAAAGTGCATCCGTGATGGAGCTGCCGGATGGATCAGTGAATGGGACACGAGGCCTTTTCCCCTCCAGTGGGCTCAGCGTCAGTCTGACCCTAGTTAGCAGGACTGGGTAGCGCAGTAGAATCAGAGAAGGGCACGTGGGGTGTTTCACCTCTAGGGGTGCTGGCTCTGGCCTGGCCTCAGCTCATGGGGGGACTAGCTGGCTTCGGGGTTCAGAGAACTAGTGCCCATCCACTGCCAGGCCGGGGGGAGCTGGAGGGCTGAGGACACTAGAGAAAGGGATACAGAGCCTCTCACCCCTCCCGCACTGGGTCCAGCCCGGCCTCAGGTCTGGGGCAGGGGATCCAGGGGCTCAGTCTGTGTGTGCTGTTCAGGGAGCCTCCTGACCCCAGCACCTCCCTGTGTAGGGGGGAGGGAAAGGAAACTGATGGAGACAAAGCTTCAGATGGAGCTTGATAGGTTTACGCAGGGGGTGGTGTGAGGGGGTTGCCGGCCGTAGCACGGGCTGGACTCGGTGACCCTGGAGGTTCTTTCTAGTTCTATGTTCATAACGGCTCCTTCCCCCTCTGGGACGTCCTTCCCAGCCTGTGACTGCTCCCCCTTCGTCTCCCTGCCCTAAGGAGCTGGGGGCTCTCCTAAGGAGAACCAGGCCAGGACGGGATCCCCAAGCTGAGGGAGCGACCAGCAGTGACAGGGGCAGCGCAGAGGTCAAGGGGGAGCAGAGGCTCAAGTCTTGGGCAGGATAAAGTTACCAGAAAGCTTGTTGAGAGTGGAGTGGAGCCGGGATGTGGGGTGCAGGGGGAGGACACGGCACATTGCATGAGCTGGCAGGGGAAGGGAGACGGGGCAGTAGCTGGAGAGGTCAGAGGTCAGTTTGATGATGGGGAGAGCAGGGCCTGGCTGTATTTAGAAGGGAAAAGCCAAAGGGGAGTCGGTGTTTATGGTAGGATGGAGATGGAAGGGGTGCGGGAGGGCAGGGGTCAGGGGCGGCTCCAGGCCCCAGCACGCCAAGCGCATGCTTGGGGTGGCATGCCGCGGGGGGTGCTCTGCCGGCGCCGGGAGGGTGGCAGCCGGTTCCAGTGGACCTCCCGCAGATGTGCCTGCGTAGGGTCCGCTGGTCCCGCAGCTCCGGTGGAGCATCCGCAGGCACGCCTGCGGGAGGTCCACCGGAGCCACGGGACTGGCAGAGCGCTCCTCCGCGGCCTGCCGCCCTGCTTGGGGCGGCGAAATGTCTAGAGCTGCCCCTGGCAGGGGTTAAAGGTGGAGTGCAGATGGGAGACCCTGGGAGTGGGGGAGGGAGATCCTGGCAGCCCTATGAGGACTCAAGGTCTCTGCACAGCCCCTGGGAAACAGTCATGGGGGTGGAGGGAAGCAGCTGCCAGAGGTGGGCACTCACCTGTCGAGGGTCGTGGAGTCCGATCCAGGCGTGATCGTTGGCGCCTGACTCGGTGATGTATTTGGCCACCGTGTTCCCTTCTGCAGCAGTGATAATGGAGGCGAGATGGGCCCCCTTGCGGTGATACTGACACTGCACCTGCAGCAGGGACATCAGCAAAGCCTGTTACTCCCCTGCAGGAGGACGCTGTTTGGCACTGGTGTGGGGTCCTGCCCCACCAGGCTGCAGCAGGAGCAAGGATGGCTGTGAGGGGAGAGAGCCCCCATCAGTGCTCCCGAGCCCCAGGGCCTGGCACCAGCCACGTCACTTCTGCAACCTCCCCAGCCCACCTCTGCTGGGGTACATCCTGGGGCCATTGGTGGTGTCACCAAACCCCTTCAGCCCCTGCCCACTAACCCACCCTGCCCGGTGGATCCCTGAGAAGAGTCTCATACCTCAGCATCCGACCAGGACACCTTTTCGGGGAAGAACGCATAGCAGTGGCTTTGGTAGAGGAGCCATTCCGGGGGACAGGATGTGGCCCCTATTCCTGATCCGAGAGAGGGGATGGGATGGGGAGAGAGAACAATGTGGTGAGAGGCTGTTTCGGAGAAGAGAATGGGAGCAGAACTGCCAGTTGTCATCCTTCCAGCTTCTCCAGATCTCCCCAAATCCTGTGAACGTTTGCCCTCTCTCAAAATGGCCACTATCTCCTATGACTTTCAGTGGGGCTGAAGCCAGTCATTTAAAACAGCTGCCACTTCCATGCCACCTTTGTCCGTGGCAGTGCGGCTGTCCTACTGAAAATTACCACTGTCTCCTCTCCAAGGGGACAGGAGCTGGGCTGCCCTCAAGGAAGATGATCTGTGCAGGAGCACTGGGGAACCTGACGGGGAGGGGTATCAAGGGGGTTGAGTCAGAGGACACAGGGGACCATGAGGTGAGGATGGGAAGCACTGGGTGTCATGGGGACACTGGTGAGGCTGGGAGCACAGGGGAGGTTGTGGGTATTGGAGTGTAGTAGAGGCTGAAGGGACACCACACACCCATTTGCCAACAGAGTGAGGAGGGCTTTGAACTAGGTTCAAAAGGGGCGGGTGACAAAATCCCACTGGTGACCTTAACAGAAGGCTAAATGTTGGTGGGGAAGGGAGGAAGGAAAATTACAGTGGGGGTCATAGGAGCAACAAGAGGGATAACAATGCGGGAATCTGCTGTACATCTCAGATGTCTCTACACAAATGCAAGGAGTATGGGGAGTAAATGGAAGAACTGGCAGTATTAGTAGTATATAAGGTATATTATGATTTAGTTGGTATCAAAGAGACTTGGTGGGATAAATCTCCTGACTGGAATATTGGTAGGGAGAGGTATAGCTTGTTCAGGAATGACGGGCAGAGTAAAAAGGAAGAGGTGTTGCATTAGACATCAAGAATATTCACTTGTTCTGAGGTCCAGAAGGCGAGAGGCAGAGCAACTGAAAATCTCTGGGTAAAGATAAAAGGGGAAAAAAGAAGGGTGATGTCATGGTAGGGGTCTACTCTAGCCCACCACATCAGGAGGAGGATGGGGTATTTCTAGAACAAATAACAGAAATATCCAAAAGACAAGACCTAGTACTAATGGGGGGACTTCAGCTTCCCAGATATCTGTTGGAAAAGCAATATGGCAAAACATAACATTTTCAAAGGTTCTTAGAATGTATTGGGGGTAACTTCTTATTTCCAAAAGTGGAGAAAAGGGGAAAAGCCACATTAGACTTTGTCTGTTACAGCTCCATTTTGTTCTTACAGCTGTCCCCTTACTCCATTTTGTTCTTGTTTTCCTCCTGTGGCCGCCCCTCCCTGGCTGTTAAGTTGTTTACCAGGGCCTCTGCCCTTCTCAAAGGGAGGGCCCTTTAAGTTGTCTAACCAGAGCCATTGCCCTTCTCAAAGGGATGGCCACTTATGCTAAGTGGGACCACTGCCCTGTTCAAAGGGTTAGTCCTGTTATCACCTTGTTAAAACCTGGGCTTGGTGTAGGGTGGCCACTGTCCAGAGCTGCAAGACCTATTGTGTTTTTAAGATCCTGGGCATGAGTCATACCTCTGGGCTCAGGGCTAGTCCAAACATGCCTCTGTGGCTGCCTGCAGTTTTTTCTCTGCCTCCCTCCTCCCTGTAAGAGGGGGAGCCAATCAGAGTTACTGGCGGGAAGCTTCCAGGGTTTGCCTTTAAAAACAGACATTTTTTGAACAGACTTCAGAAAGGTTCTTGCATTGCTGCCTGGTCTGATCAACCAGGGGTTCTGGGGGTCCTTTCTCCACTCTCGTTTTATTTTTGAGCATACCCCTGTTTTTGAACCCCCCCCCCCGAAGAATGAATTGCTGCCTGAGAGATCTCCTGATTATCAAGACTGTACCAAGCCTTCTGATGTGCTTGCTGTTTCTGCCTCTGTTGCTGCCTTGGGGGATGGTAAGAATCCCTCTGTGAAACTTTCTATACTTTTATTTTATTATTTTAGCTGCTGGCTCTGTCTCCCCAGCACACAGACTCAAGCTAAACCTTGGTCTGTGTTTTAAAACCTCTCTCTTAAACCCCGTGGCACTCTGCCACTGAAAATAAGTTTGTGCTGCTGCTAAGTTCTGCTCCTGTGGGCTTTGCCTTGGACTGTTTTCAGCTGTATCCACTGCTGCAGTCACCCCCTCCCCGCCCCCTCTTTGGAGCTGTGTCCTGGACACACACCACTCAGCCCTCTAGAACTACCCTTAGCATAAGGTGCACCCATTAAGTTAAGTTTAGCATTATACTTTGTAAGTTAGGCTTAGAGAATTGTTGCATTGTGTTTTAATTTGTGTAGTCTTGGTTAAGTTAGCTCATAGATAAGATTTTGCTGTGTTCTGTATAATTGTAATTGTCTGTCTTCCCACTGCAACCCCTCGCCCCAGCTTCTCTGTGTCTTTCTACCTTGTTACACACACTCCGCTGCTTAAGCTTGCAGCCTGTTTGCTCTGTCTCACTAAGTTTAAATCTCTAGCATAAAACCCCATTGGTTACTTTCTTCCTTTCTGATACCCCTCACATTCTACATTTACACCACTGTGACACATTTTTACCTAAAATTGTTTGTTATTTAACACATTTTATCCATAACTGTTAGTTGGTTATATGCTGCTGTGACACACCTTTTTACATAGAAATCGCTAGCTACCTGTTACATTTATACCTCAGTGTTAACTGATCACCCACTGTATTGTATCCTACTGTGTTGTACCCCACTATTGAAACCCCCTTACTGTTCACCAAAAAGAAACCCCTCCCCAACTGTCTACCTTAACAACCCCATACCCCTCACTATTGAATTTTCCCTGTTTTTGCATTTTCTAAATAAAGTTTATTTTGCACCCCACCCGTGTGGTAATTGCTCCCCAAGATCCCATATACCTGCTGGCAGGGACAGACTTAATTCTGACTAACGGGGGGATTTGGTTGCAAATCTGAAGTTTGAAGATAATTGGGTGAAAGGGACTGTGAAATGAAAGATTTCATGATTCTAAGGAAGAGTAGGAATTACAGCAGCAGAATAAACACAATGGACTTCAAAGAAGGTAACTTTAACAAACTCAGTGAACTGGTCAGTAAGGTCCCATCAGAAGAAAATCTAAGGGAAAAAGAGCTCAGTGAAGCTGGCAGTGTCTCAAAGAGACAGTATTAGAGGTGCAACAGCACATTAGCTGGATGCAAAATTAAAATAGGAAGAATATCAAGAGATCAGTAATAGGCTATCAGGAGCTCTTCAATTCATAGAATCATAGAATATAAGAGTTGGAAGGGACCTCAGGAGGTCATCTAGTCCAACCCCCTGCTCAAAGCAGGACCAATCCCCAGACAGATTTTTGCCCCAATCCCTAAATGGCCCCCTCAAGGATTGAACTCACAACCCTGGGTTTAGCAGGCCAATCCTCAAACCACTGAGCTATCCCTCCCCCCTGAAAATTAAAAAGTTACCCCACAAAAAGTGAAAACGTGGACAAATTGCGAAGGAGGGGCACAATAGAATAGCACAAACATGCACAAACAAAATCAGAAAGATTAAGGCAGAAAATGATGACCCCTAGAAAGGGACATAAAAGGCAATGAGGAGGGATTCCATAAATATCTCAGGAGCAAGAGAAAGATGAAGGAAAGTGTACATCTATCACGTAGCTTGGAAGAAGAGTTAATAATGAACAATATCAAGAAGGCGAAGGTGTTTAATGCCTATTTTGTTTCAATCTTCACTAAAAAGGGAAATTGCGACCAGGTACTTCACATAATTAGTATTATCAATGAGAGGGAAGGAGCACAAGCCAAAATAGGGAAAGAACCAGTTAAAGAATGTTTAGATAATTTATATGTTTCCTGGAGGCAGAGCCTGATGAAATTCATCCTAGGATACTTAAGGAAAGATCAAACCATGCCAAGCCAACCTAATTTCCTTCTTTAACAGGGTTACTGGCCCCATGAATGGGGGGAAGCTGTGGAGTTGCTATCTCTTGATTTTATTAATGCTTTTGACAGTCCCCCATGATGTTCTTATAAGCAAACTGTGGAAATGTGATCCAGACGAAATTACTATAAGGTGGGTGCACAACTGGTTGAAAGACCCTACTCAAAGAGTAGTTATCAATGCTTCGATGTCAAATGGGTGGGACACATCTAGTGGGGTCCCTTGGGGGTCTGTCATGGGTCTGGTACTGTTCAACATTTTCATGAATGACTTGGATAATGGACTGGAGATTACGCCTATACATTTTGTGGATGACAACAAGCTGGGAGGGGTTGCTAGCACTTTGGACAGGATTTGAATCCAAATGGTTTTAACAAACTGGAGATTTGGTCTGAAATCAACAAAATGAAATTAAATAAACACAGGTGCAAAGTGTTTCATTTAGGAAGGACAAATCAAATGCACAACTATGATATGGGGACTAACTAGCTAGGTGGTAGAACTGCTGAAAAGGATCTGGAGTTTATAGTGGACCACAAATTGAATATGAGTCGACAATGTGATGCAGTTGAGAAAAAGGCGGATATCATCCTGGGATGTTGTAATGGGGTATACAAACCCCACACTGGGCAGCCAGGGGTAAGGACATGCAACCCCACCCCATCTGTAGGAAATGGTCCAGCTGGAGGAGGAGTTAAAAGGCAGGGGAGCAGCTCATTTGGTGGCAGAGCAGGGAAGAGAGCAGACCTGAAGCTCCAGCAGAGGGAACCTGAGCTGAGAAAAAGGCAGAATCTCTCCCCAGGACACCTGCCCAAAGGTCACTTCCCTGAGGGAAGGGAGGGCCTGACCCAGAGGCAGCCTGGGAGGGAAATATTCCCCTCTCCCTCTCCTATGGACTCTGAGTTTTGTTAATTCTCCTGCATTTGGCTTGGACGGCCCTAGAAGGGGAAGGCCCTGGGGCTGATCTGGCCCAGGATGGGGACCCTACGGCAGGAGAGGCAGTTGATAACCTGAGTGAGGAAGAGAGCTACTCCCTGCATGCAGCCACTGAAAGGTGCCTGGGGGTGAGCAGGCACCTTTCACGCTGCCCAAACCCGGACCCTGACCTTGTGCCTGTTGCAGGGGGGTAGTATGAAGTGGCCTGGGGAGGGCAGCCTTAAGCAGCCCCTTCTGTCAGATCTCTGAGAGCCCTCAAAGGGCCCTGAGTCGGAGCCTCATGGAGGGGGAGGGCCTAGGCTTCCCTGCCAACAACCTCCTGCAACTCATGGACCTAAGCGCTGACCACTAGGGAATGCTCCCCTACCAAAGAACCCACGAGTGAGGACTGTCATAGATGTGTTAACAGGGGTGTTGTGTGTAAGACACAGAAAGTCATTGTCCTGATCTATCTTACCACTAGCGAGGTCTCATTTGGAGTTCTGTGTCCAGGTCTGGGTGCTGCACTTTCAGAAAGATGTGGATAAGATGGAGAGAGTCCAGAGGAGAACAATAAAAATGCTAAAAGGTTAGAAACCTGACCTGTGAGGAAAGGTTAAAAATCTAGGCATGTTCAGTCTATAGAAAAGAAGACTGAGGGGTAACCAGAGAACGATCTTCACATATGTTACAAACAGTTATAAAGAGGATTGTGAACAATTGTCTGATGATGGTAGGATGAGCAGTAATGAACTTAATCTGCATCTGGGGAGATTTAGGTTAGATATTAGGAAAAAACTTCCTAACTCCCAGGGTAATGAAGCTCTGGAACAGGCTTCCAAGGGCGGTTGTCGGTTCCCTGTCACTGAAGGTTTTTAAGAACAGGTTGGACTAACACCTGTCAGGGATGATCTAAGTTTACTTGGTCCTGCCTCAGTGTGGGGGGCTGGACTAGATGACCACTGGAGGTCCCTTCCAGCCCCACATTTCTATGATTCTCTGATAGCTGAGGGCCCAGAGAGGGAAGGGAAGGCAGAGAGCTAGTGACAGATGGGTGGGGAAGGGATTAGGAGTATGTGGCGTAAGTGCAGAGATTTGCAGGGTTAAGGAAGGGTGCCGGGGGAAAGAAATACTCTGTGGGTTCCAGTATTTTCTTTGTGGGGGGAGGAGGATGGAAGAGTTTGGATTATCCCAAAGCAGAAGGATCAAGTTTACGAAGAGGTGCCATTTTGAGCCCAATGAAAAGATGGATGTTACTTGTTTGGGATGTTATTGGCACATTCTCTTCCCTGGTTGGGATGCCTCCCCCTCGCCCTGGGGAGGAAAGTGACCCCATAAGCAGGAACAGGAGATGGGGGCGGGTTTAGTTCACAGCCTGTCTCTCACACTCAGCCACAGCAGGTCTCAGGGATTCCCTCTGCACTCAGAGCCAGGGGCAGCAGGAAGCCGTGGGGTCTGGATTGATGGGTTTGGTGGGGAAGGGGCTCGGGGGATCCATCTGTGATGGCTGCTGCTCCTCCATGATGGGGCTGGGGGTCCCTGAGTGAAATGAATTCACTTCCCATCAAGGGCAAACAGAGCCTGGGGTCTCCAGCTCCGAGGGGCTGGGCAGGGACTCACCTTCCAGCGAGGGGTTAAAGATCAGGCAGCAGAGGAGGCAGAGGCTGAAGTAGGCGACTGGCCCCATCTTCTCACTTCTCCTGTGGAGAAAACCCAAAGGGAGATGTTGCATGACAGCCTCAGACAGCCCCTGGAGCGACCCCCCTCATCCCTCATGGGCCATTTCACTGCTTTGGAGCTGGGGCTGTTTGCTAAAGGGCCTGGCTGGGCTGGAAGGGCCCAGAGAGGGATCCCGTCCCCCAGCCCGAGGGGATGCAGCTCGGAGCCCATCTACCTGGTTCCAAAGGGCCCTTCTGCCTCTAGCCCTCATTGAGCCGTGCTCCAGGGACAGAACTGGACACCCGGCAGGGAGCCAGGTCCAGCTCCTCAGTGGCTGGGCTCTGCAGGCAGCAGGGAGGTCGGGGTCCCTCAGATGGGACCTGGGTCCCAGGCAACAGGGTCCCATTTGCAGAGCAAAGTGGTTCTCAGAAGGGGCATTTGCCATCTCCCGCTGTCCCTCTCTCCCCAGTGCTGGGGCTGGCAGGTCCCCACGGTAGCCACCTACATGGAACGTGGAGGGAGAGCAGAGGTGGGAGGAAGGAAGAGTTTGGAAGAGGCCCCAGTGCCACCAGGATGGAGGCCAGTCTGTGTGCACGTGGCTGGAATGCCAGCTGCAGGTGCAGCACCTCTGTAATCGTTCTCTGACCAGAGACCAGTTTAGTGTTAGAAACCTGGAGCCTCTCAACTTATCACCCAGCACCTGGTACATGAGACACCCACTGACCCCACCCCCAGGCCTTTCCCCACTAACAGGTGTTTGAATCACACTCATATTTCCAGCTCCAGGGAGACTGAGTGTCTGGAAAGCCAACAGTGTGTGGTTGGGATGGCTGGGAGGAGTGATAGTCGCTGCACCTCATGGTGGGGGTTGGGATCCCTGTGGCACCATGCCTGGGAGAAGGGTCCCAATGGGAGAGCTGCCCGGCAGAGTGATGCTCCATGGGGACTGGACACAGGACTGGATGCCGGGCCCAGCTCTGGAGGGGCAGAGCGCTCGGCAGGGCTCTGCCGGGCGTTAGGGTGCTGCATGCAGGGCTGTGCTGGGTGGGAGGAAGGGGTGAGACAGAGACGGCCCCGGATCAGGGGACTCACACAGGGCACCCGCCCCTGTAATGGATCAGCTGCCGCCAGCCACCCGGAGCAGGAGGAGGAAGAAGCTGGAGGAAGCCAGGGTCTCACCTGATTGTCTCTCTGTGTAGCTGCTCTGGTGCAAGGTCGGATCAAGTGCAGCCTGCATGCGACACTGGCCGTGCCTGGGGCATTTATAGACCAGTGTGGGGAGGGGACTAGGTGTCAATACTGAATATGCAAATCTGTCCAGATGGCAGATACCATCATTTAATGCCCAGGCAAACAGAGATAAGAGAATCCTTGACACACCCTCCATTGCACAGACAATCCAGGAAGTTTCTGGAAAATGTAGAGAAAATGTCCTGGTGCAAGTGCTGGAGGAACCAACTAGGGGAAAACCTCTTCTTGACCTGCTGCTCACAAACAGGGAAGAAATAGTAGAGGAAGCAATAGTGGATGGGAACCTGGGAGGCAGTGACCATGAGATGGTCGAGTTCAGGATCCTGACACAGGGAAGAAAGGACAGCTGTAGAACAGAGACCCTGGACTTCAGAAAAGCAGACTTCGACTCCCTCAGGGAACTGATGGGCAAGGTCCCCTGGGAGAATAATATGACGGGGAAAGGAGTCGAGGAAAGCTGGCTGTATTTTAAAGAATCCTTATTGAGGTTGCAGAACAAACCATCCCAATGTATAGGAAGAAAAGTAAATATGGCAGGCGACCAGCTTGGCTTAACAGTGAAATCCTTGCTCGTCTTAAACACAAAAAAACAGCTTACAAGAAGTGGAAGATTGGACAAATAACCAGGGAGGAGTATAAAAGTATTGCTCAGGCATGCAGGAGTGAAATTAGGAAGGCCAAATCACACTTGGAATTGCAGCTAGCCGGAGATGTTAGGAGTAACAAGAAGGGTTTCTTCAGGTATGTTAGTAACAAGAAGAAACAAGGAAAGTGTGGGCCCCTTGCTGAATGAGGGAGGGAACCTAGTGACAGAGGATGTGGAGAAAGCTAGTGTACTCAATGCTTTTTTTGCCTCTGTCTTCACAGACAAGGTCAGCTCCCAGACAGCTGCACTCTGCAGCACGGTATGGGGAGGAGGTGACCAGCTCTCTGTGGAGAAAGAAGTAGTTCGGGACTATTTAGAAAAGCTGGACGAGCACAAGTCCATGGGGCCGGATGCGCTGCATCCGAGGGTGCTAAAGGAATTGGCCGATGAGATTGCAGAGCCATTGGCCATTATCTTTGAAAAATCATGGTGATCGGGGGAGGTCCCGGATGACTGGAAAAAAGCTAATGTAGTGCCCATCTATAAAAAAG